>NC_062224.1:30259799-30423296 GCF_902686445.1 Sciurus carolinensis
GGTCTAATGTACACAATGAGGATGGAAGTTTGAAAACCTGGAAGAGAAAACAGGAGATCGCATTTTGAGGTAAGCCAATTAGAATTTCAACTATTTTCTTTCTTCATGCTGACATTAAAAGACAGGAGGGCTTCAAAGCATACCTCTAATGTCCTCAAAAAAATCAGGTGAAAACCAAGCTTATTGTATCCACCCAAACAATCCTACATAATTGAGTATGAGATAAAAACCTTCCATGATGAACAAAAAGTCAAATAATTGAATATGTGATATCCCTGGAAAAGAGTTCTCATTGGGAATTCAATCTTATTTAGAAAATACAACCACCACTTCCCAAATGCATGTACACTCAATCTCATGAGTATATCAAAATATGGAATGCTTACATATACATATTAAAACTCATCTCTTCAATACTTTTCATGACATATATACTGAAATTTCAAAATATGTATTCATATAAATACAGACTTCCAAATATTTGAAGAGGAATAGAGAAAATATCTGAGAATTCATTTTCTCTATTGCCATACTCACCTCCTTTTCATAGAAAATTTGATTGCACAGAATCTCTTTGACAATGTCCCTCTCATTGTCCATATCAATTTTTGCCCTGTGAAGTGACAGAATTTAAGTCAGTAATTGCAAAACTTCCCCTCAGTATCACCAGTAGAAAGCAAGCACTTCAAGATGTTTTTAAAAATTAGGATATTCTGTCAGACATGGTGGCAACACATCTGTTATCCTAATAACTTGGGAGGCTCAGGCAGGAGGATTGCAAATTCCAGACCAGACTCAGCACTTTAGTGAGACCCTAAGGAACTTAGTGAGACTGAACTAATAAGTGTTGGGGATGTGGCTTAGTGGGTACTGGATCCAGTCCCCAAAACAAAAATCATGACACCAACTCATATTCACAGGCAAGTCAACAAGGCTCACTTCTGACTTCTCAACTCAAACTCTAAAATGAAGGAGGGACTGAAATGAGATATTTCAAGATCTAAAAGAAAACAATTCCCAGCCAAGATTCCTATACCCAACAAACTCTCCTTCATAACTCACAATGTAAGTCTCAGTAACACAAAAAGGCAATATAATCCCACACACCCTATCAGACCTTAATGAAATTAACTTAGAATTCAACAGCAAAGAAAAATAATTAAAGCCATATGAACATAAGGATTTTGAACAATACTTTTTGAAGTAAAGAATGGATCAAAGAAGAAAGATATATTTTGAAGAAATAAGAAAAAACATAAAACCAATCAATATTTCTAGAGCGCTCTTTTTTTGTTGTTGTTAGTGCTGGGGGATTTGAACCCAGGGCCTCATGCTTGCCAGGCAAGCACTTTAACCTAACTGAGTCACATCCCCAGCCCCCAATCAATATGTATGAGACAGTATGAAAGCAATTAGTGAAAAGTGTTTACCACTGAGTATCTACATTTTTAAAAAGTAGGTCAAAATACATAAACTCACACCTCAACACCTTAGGAAAGGAAAAACTAACTGCAAAACCAGAAGACAGGGGTCAAAAATAACTGGAGCAAAAATTAAATTGGGAAAAAATACAAAGAAATGAAAAAACAGGGAGTTGGATACTTGAAATGTTAAAGAGGATTGGTAAAAACATAGCCAAACTAACCAAAGAAAGAGAGAGAAGTACAAATCCACAAGAGATGAGAAAAGGGATAATAGCACAGATGCTTTCAAAATCCAGAGAATAATTAGAAACTACTGTGGAAATGTTGACTAACAAACTAGAAAATCTAGAAGACATTGACAAATTTCTAGACACATATGACCTGCCCATGTTGAACCACAAAGAGGCAGAAAACCTCAACAGACCAATATCGACTGATGAGCTTGAAACCACATTTAAAGGCCTAACAGCAAAGAAAAGACAGGACCAGTGGATTTTCAGATTAATTCTACCAGATCTTTAAGAGTAATAACATCAGTCTTTCTCAAATTATTTCCTGAAATTCAAAGGGAGGGCACACTCCCAGACACACTGCATGGATCCATAACCTGATACTACAACCAAACAAAGACACACCAAGGAAAGACAACTACACATCAAAATTCCTGATAAAAAAGATAGATGCAAAAATTCATATTTTTGATGCAAAATGTATTCAAAAGCACAGTAAGAAGATAATGCACCATATTCAAGTGAGCTTCCTCCCAGAGATGCAAGGATGTTTTGACCTAAGGAAAATCAATAAATGTGATTCATCACTTAAACAGAATTAAGAACAGGAATCATATGACCATCTCAATAGAGGAAGGGGTCAAGAAACTACTGTCTGTGGGTCAAATGCAGCACAATGCCTCTATATGTAAAGATTTGTGGTTGAGGAGAGAGTTTTTGTGGTGCTGGTGATCCAACTGGGGCAACCTGTATGCTGTCCAAGCAGTCTGCTGCTGAGGAATGGTCCAGCCCCTATACATGCAGGTTGGGAGGAATGTAGCCATGAGCATAGGACCCAATTATCCACAGAGCAGAAAATAGCAACTACCTGAATTTTTGCCAAAAAGGTTTTCCAATTTCTGATTTACAGTATGACACACCCTTTATGAAATGTTGATAGATTCCTCCCAACATGTTTATATAAATATCCTTAGCATATATATTATCCTTCATGGACATATGGTATATCTAAATGCAGTCAACATTTGTAGTATATAATATATAATAAACTCCCTTATCATATGCATGCATGTAATGATTTGAAGTCACATTTATCTGGCCGGGAAGGATTCCATTCTAGAAATGAAGTATATCATTCAAGAATGATATACTTGAGATGTTGATACATGCTCCAAAATCACCCTTCAAGCAGGTTTCTCAAATTACATTTACCAATAGTGGGTAAGAACATCATTTTTCTCACATTTGCCAACATGTGAGACAACTACATAAATGACATACTTATTAATGTAGTTGAATTATGTATTAATATAATTAAAGAACTGGTACCTCCCTATTTGGCTACCTTGTTCTGAGACTCATGCAAGGATGAATAGCCCCAACAAAGGCGTAAAATTTGACAATCAGAAATACAGCCCAATTTAGAATTCATTTTAAAAATTAGCACCTATTATCTACTGGGAAATATTTCCATAATCTTACTGATCATGATGTTCCTTCTCAAGAGTCAACTGCTGTTTATTGGGTTTTTGAAGTTCATCATGACTACAGGCACAGTACCTGTAGCAGTACCAACACCTTCCCACATCACTTAGGTTTCAGTATTCTCTATTTCAGGTCCCCTGCAGTATTGTTCATCCTTTCAGGAAAGACTGACAGGGAGAGAGATGATACTTTTCAACAAAAGGCACATTTTTGTTTTCCTTGAGATTAGAACCTGGCTTTGTGGAATTGTCATGTCTTCATTACACAAAAGGGAAGTAGGTGCTTACTTTAATTTTCTAAATACCCTTCAATTAAGTATTTATAGATTCTGCTTCATTTCTCTTTGAGTGAAAGAAACCGTGTTCCAAAAGGTAAAAAGGGACATTGTTCATACTATGATTTAATTTCATTCTCTCTTGGCCACCTAATGTTTTCAATTCCCATGTGACTGGCAGGAGAAAAAAGAGAAGAACACGACTGCTGTCCTCTTCTGTCTTTATTACCTGATCTAACATTCAACAGGCAGATTAGAGAACATGACTTCATGGGGCTTCAGAAACTACAGGCAGCTTTCCCATTTCCGCACTAAGCTACTCTTTCCACCACTGCCTTTAACACTTTTCTCATTTGGATTCTGGGGTTTTAAAAATGGGAATGGTTGCCACTGAGTTTAAGGCCAAAGTTACAAAATGAGGGACAGATTGAAACTGCAGAGTTGCTAATACACAACACTGAAAAATGAGCTTGTTTTTTGATTTCACAATCAATAACCACCAGTAAAATCGCACAGCCTGAGGATGTGGAAATATCTAGCTTGATATTCTACTTATAATATGGGAAATACCAAGAAAGGTTAAATGATCCCATCCACACTCCTAGTGTCATGACCTACCATTTTATGGGGAAAAAAACCCAAGGAAATGATTCCATCAATTCCATTATGCTGGGTCAGGAATTTCATCAAATCATTCAGATAAATTTCATCCCCTCAGATACCTTACACATGTAATTTAGTTAAAGTAATTGAATGTATTGGAGAACAATAGGAAACCTCATCTAGTTATCTGTTCCATAGTATCTCTGAATGGTTGTTCTTTGTTTTCGTGTTTCTATCTATAAAACTCAGTGTACCTTAAACCTTGTCTTCTAACTTGGGAGTCTCGCACCAAATGTTTGACTGGGGGTGTGTGTGCTCCTAATGTGATGAAACCACACATGTCTAAACTTACCCATCTTTTTATAACACCACCATGTAAACAGCTGATTCAAAAAATGCAGGAGACTGGTGTTTTTTTTAAAGTGTGGAAGCATATACGGTTGCTTCTAAATATTTAAAGTCATGTTGGAACTATGCTTTCAAAATTTTGACAAACGCTCAAAATCTATAACTATGAAAGCACAACAAATATATACAATATGAGTTGGAATTCTCAAATGGAAATACCTTTACATGATGTAACAAAATCATGTAAACAGATGAATCAAAAAACCCCCACAAAACTCATGAGACTGATGATTTCTGAAAAGTGTGACAGCATAAACATTTGTTTCCCTGACTCCCACCCTCAGTCCAATACCCACTGGTCCCAGGGTCTTCAGGACCTGCCAATTTCATCACCAGCAGGCCACCCCCTCGCTAATCTCCCAACCCTCCAGTCCCCCAACCAAGCCCACTGCTCTGCCTACTAGACCCTTAGCTTCACTATTAGCCCATTGCCCTGCATGCCAAGCTCTCACTTGGCCAAGAGACCCACCTGGCCAGGCACAAAGGTTCAGCATCAACCAGTAGGACCCAGCAACTGGCCCTGAACCATCTGGCCCAGGGAAGCTGGGTCCCCTGGACATGGTCAGTCAGATCCCCCTGACTTGACAAATGGCTTAGCCACCTTCCCGTAATCCAGTTTGCACTGCATGACACTTTACTACCAACCCCAGCACCTTCACACCTGGCCCACAGACCCTCACTAGCTTTTAAGTATCTAAAGTCATTCTGGAACTATGCTTTCAGTATTTTGACAAAAAATTAAAAAAAAAAAAACCTATAACCTTGAAAGCACAACATTCAGAATATTAGCTGGGATGCTCAAAGTGAAATACATTTTTGTATCCCTAGTCACTCTTGTCTCACTTTCTCACTCTCTTCCCAATATTCTCTTGATTGTTCACTTGAATGAAAACAGTTTTTCTCTAAATCAACACAGCAAGATACTTTGAGCAAGTAACAATTCTTTAACAACCACCTCTGCTGCATTCGTTTTCCTGTTCACAGGCCATTTGGACAAATGACAGAAAGCCTTCCCATGATTAAGGAGCAAAGATTATGAGATTATGAGAATATTTCCCACAACCTGAGATTCAAATTCCCAGGGGCACTCTTCAGTTTGTAACAATGTTAGACAAATGGAAGTCCATCCCAATATATAGAGGAATTAATGCCTCCATTCCAAGGATGGACTTTGGCTACAAGTTATTGCCAGTTTTAAGACTATTTTAACTTGACAACCAGCTAAAAGTGTTTTAATATTAAATATCAAACTATGATCTTTTGATTCTAAAGGGCAAGGCTGAACAGTAATTTCCCTTGGCCTTTGCTTCATTATGAAAACAAATAAAACATGATTAAAGTAGAACATTCATTGAAAATATACCTTTAGTTTGTTAACTTTACAGACATCAAGTCTTGTCTGCTCTTCCTCTGATGTCAATCCTGCAAGTACTTCTGCTGACAAATCCATATATTTTTAGTTAAAATAAGCAACTTAGAATACTTATAAACTGAGTCTTTATAAAACTATAAAAAGAAAAACAGTTTCAAGACAAAGGTCTACTTTTATTTTTTCAAAGAATTTAACTTTAACCATCACCTAAATTTTTGATGCTTGAGATACACAAAGAAGTAATTAATTTTAAAAAGACACCTACCAATGCTAAAGTCACTGTATATTACAGCAAGACCCAGTTGTCATGACATCATAACAAAATCATGTAAACAGATGAATCAAAAAAACCCCACAAAACTCATGAGACTGATGATTTCTGAAAAGCAAATCAGAAACAGCTAAAGTTGAAAGAAAATTAGTTCCTAATTTAAACATCTTGAAAATGCACTAAACAAAGTTTGATTCTACTCTGAAGGGAATAATCCATAAGATTCATAGACTACTTCATCCTGTTGTGATGACACAAATCACTTGGCCTGTGGCACAAATGGTGTTACAGTATCTATTCACTAATTTTAATATGTATACTGTGAAAACTGAAAGGAACTTTTGATTTTCCAGGGACTATAATTGGCTAAAATGAAACTAATGAGAAAATACAACTCATAAAACTCTTTCTTACTGATCTGAAAACATACAGGATTTCAGGACTAGAATTAAAATTTGGATATTTACTATAGAAAATAGTGTTTCATCTTACAAATTTTAATTTTATTCTTAGGTCATACTGAATTAAAATCATTGAAAAAAACATGGGTTCATATTTATAAGACTATAATTCATTCTTTGATATTTTAGTTTGCTCTTTTGTGGTTTAAATATTGCTACACTTCCATTTTTATCTAGGCCAGTAGAACCAAGAGTATTTCATGGGGCTAGGATTGTGGCTCAGTGACAAGTGAGGCACTGGGTTCACAATCCTCATCACCACACACATACATACATACATATATACATAAAAGTTATTAAGAGTAATTCCTGATCAAAGTCTTACCTGGGTATTTCTTTTGAAACATTTCACACTGCTTTTCCTCATATGCAACAGCTATTTTTTTACTGACATGTGCAAAAAAGTAATAAAGCTACTATTTTAATACTGACCTGGAAAGCATTTAGCAAATATATCAGATTAATGGGACCGGATCACATAGTCAGATCTATTAACAGAACTTTATCACACACACTTCATGTTTCTAAAATCAACAAATATTTTTTAAGATAGTAATGAAAGGACAAAAAGGGAAAGTGAGGCAGACGTAAATCAAAGATCTTATGGTTTGGCACATGATATTGGCACTTTCAATGAGGTCATGCTATCCATGACCTCCCTCACTAGAAAGTACCCTGAACTTAGAAAAGTTACAGCTTCTAAGCACCAGCCTATTGTTGTTAAACAAGTCATTTCCCTAAGTTTTCTTTTAACAATATGAATTTTACTGCTTCAGTTCACCAGGTTGGAGATTTAATGGGATGTGATAAAACCATGCTCAGAGAAAGAGGAAAGCAATGTAATATTGTGTTCCCTGTTCTGAAGTACTAGGAATCGCAAACATGAATCAAGTTGTGTTTTCCCTCATGTTCCAATACTAAAGTACTCAGAAAAGATGAAGTCCTAACTTGGGTCATTAGCTAGTCTTTGAATCTAGATTTTCAGAAAAGTCAGCTATGTAATGATTGGTAAACCAATTTATAAATATATCATCTGATTAAATTAAATAATATAACTGTCTCCTATGATTGAGCCAATCAGTCACACCCAGGGCAGAAAAATAATGAATGTTGAGATATAACTTGGACTATTCCTACTCCTTCCCTACCTATTCAAACTCTGAACCACGAGCTCTTTGTTAGAATAATACTTAATCTTCGCATTTACCTCCAGTGACTTGGGATGCAAAACTCTGCTTTATGTGGAAAGAGTACATGATGAAGTTTAGCTCTCTTAAATCCAGGTTTTCTTCTGTTTCATAAAATTGTGCTCCATGTCCTCCTCATAAGGCTAATTTAAAAATATTTGAAAAAACTTGAGGGATATATACCATTGGGAGAGTTTCATTACTACAGGAAAATGATCACTTAAGGACAATAGAATGATGGAACCCACCCCAGGTAAAGAAGATATTGCTCCTCCCATGACTAAAGAAAAAGTTCTTTACACATGGAAAGGCTTGTTGGGTGCAGATCTGAGGGCACAGAAGAAACACAGGGGTGATCACCTCCTGCAACATTTCTGGAACCTATCTGAAGGTTTAGAATGATGCCTCATAGCATAACTCACCATCAAAGTCCCAAATAATTGGTCAGCTCCATGTAACTCTGACACTAAGTGGGAAAGGTCAGTTTCCTCACTATATGTGGCTAAAACTAGAGGTCCAGATGCCAATGCATGTGATTACACTTTGGGAATAATGAGTAAGCATAAATGAACATGAATTCATAAAGTGTTTAACTTTAAGTCTATGCATGCATTAGCATGAACAGTGAGGGGTCTGAATCAGTTAGTGCAACCTGGCAGTAGAGGTTTTTTATTACCTAAATGCAAGAGAAAAAAATTTCAAGAGCACCATTGTAACAGTAGTATCAAAGGAGTGATAATGATGTCCTTTTCCTCTACCCTACTTGTGAAAGAGGATTGTTTTTCTTGACTAAAAGACAGCCTTAACTTCTTGAAAAAATTAGGGGGGTATAGGTGAAGGTACCAGCTCTTAATAGGAAATTCACAAGATTATTTTTTAAATTTAACTAATTTGGCATCAAATAGGTGACACTCTTGGAACCCCATGCACAGGGCTTCTGGATGATACTGAGATTCATAAGATAAGCTCTTCAAAGTCCTGAGGTAGGGCTTGGGTGTTCTGCACAGAAGAAGAGAATCTGCCTAACTTGCCTGAGTCCCTAGTGTCAAACCCCAGCTCTTAGATGGAACAAAGTTCTAAAAGAAAACTACAACCTTTGCAACGTCTGACTTCTCTAATTTTGTTCAGTGATCTTGGTTTCATGGCTGCTTTGCAAAATTACCAGAACTACCAGAATTCAGCTGAAACCTGATGTGGAAGGTGCAATTCTTGTAATGACTTTGATCCTCCTTTCAATATTAAATAGCATTTCATGTAAACACTTACAGATTATCACTGTGATTGACTGCATAGGTCAATGCAGTCCTACCAGAGCGATCTTTCAAACACACGTCAACTCCTTTTTGCAGCAGCAGCCTGACTGTTCCTTTGCTTTTGTGTCCTGCTGCAAGCATCAATGATGTTCTAAAAGAGCAGAGAAAGAA
Source organism: Sciurus carolinensis (assembly GCF_902686445.1). Classification (NCBI taxonomy): domain Eukaryota; kingdom Metazoa; phylum Chordata; class Mammalia; order Rodentia; family Sciuridae; genus Sciurus; species Sciurus carolinensis. Next base: position 30,268,939 of record NC_062224.1, read on the forward strand.
CTTCACCTCAGGAACCCTAATGAAGTTATTAGGATTATTAGTTATTCAAACAGCTCACCTGATCTATACTACCAGTTTCATACCTTGCCTGTCCCTGTAACATTACCCATTTTCACATGCAAACAGAAACGAACTTCTAAAGCACTTCAGGGTTCATCTATGTACAAGAACTTCAGGGATAAAAGGAGGATACAGGAAACATCTTGACCCACTCAGGTCATACACTGTAGAATTTACTAATTTAATGTCCTTTGGCAGACTATGCTGAAGTCATTTATTTGAAATAGGGATGAACTGAAGAGAATGAGTCTCTACTATTTGCCTAGAACACAGTCTTGTGCTGTAATTCATAAACAGTTGAAAATCTAAGAAATAAAACTGAACTTTCAGGATTAAAATTGGAATAGTAACGATAGTAGTAATACACTGATAACATATTTATAAAAATAATGAGAGTATGCTTATTAAAAATATAGTATTACAATATTCATGTGAAAATAGTCTTCATAAAGCTGGTCATAGGTGTTTCACGTAATGATGTTGATAAAAATATTGTAGACTATAAACAATGTGCTATTGTATAAAACTTGCAACCACTTCACAGGGCTATATTATCATCCTTTTTACTACAGGAAACATATTTGTTGAAAGGTAATATTACCAAGGTAGTACAACTCTCATGTAAAAACTAGCAAGTAAACCCAGTCTTCTGTAAATTGAATAGTAGAGTATAACTTTTCCCTTTGTCAAAAAAGTATGACTTTTCTTGAGGGAAGCATAAGATTAGCCAGTTTAGGCTATTTTTCTTAAATCTCACCATTCCAATTAAGAACATCAAAATTTGTTAAGACTCAGAAAAGAAAAACAGGAACACCAGCAGATAACAGCAATCAAGGGTCCTATAAAGACACCCAAGTATCAATCTTTTTCATGAAAAGCAATTTAATTCAAACAGCATCCAAAAGACAAAATGATTTAGAACACTGCTTTAAACTTCAGAATTCTAAAGGGAAGTATAAAAGAAGCAGAGGTTTAAAAATCAGATGACAAGGATGGGAAATTTAATACTCAAATGCCAATGAAAAGTACCAATTTTCAAAGCTAATCAAAATACTATAAAATTCCATTAACTAATTGGAAAAGCATAGTTATAACAAAATCTGATGATAAATAACAAAACATCACTCTTCACTCAATGGTAAAAGAATATTGTTGTGTACTGTTGTTGTGTTGCCCACCCTTAATAACTGATGACTGATGGTTTATGTTGAAAGTGCTTTCGATGTCCTAAACATTATAAGATAATTGACTTCTTCCCATTAGTGGAACACTTCTGACTCATGTATTCTTACCATTTTACACCACACTAAGGTCAAAAGGAGCAGAGGAAAAGTAAAAGCCTGTACCTTCCCTATGATCCGTCGCATGGATGCTCACTCCCATGTCCACTAGGAATTCTGCCATTTGCTGATTGTTTTCTTTCAGTGCAAGTAATAGTGGAGTGAGGCTGTCCTATAAGAAAACAGAAACACTTTAGATTCACACAGGTGTATATTGTAACAACTGAACTGGAAATCATTTAAAGGACCATGAAATGAACTTATAATAAAGAGAGAAAACACACAGTAGCTCTTCCTCCTTAGAATACTGCACTTTGACAAGTGCTGCTCCTTCCCTTTGAGATGGCCCTCCCTTGCCTACAGTGCCAAAAGGACATTCAGTCATCTCCAGAACTCACTGGAAACACTGACCCACTCTAGGAAACTTCCTTTTACCATGGAACTATGGACTAAAACAATCACTCCACACCTGACCAAGACCTGTTTGAGGGCAGGAGTTCTATCTTTGACTTGGAGAGACAAGAACCCTAACATTCAGTAATAAAATGTTGAAGTATTTCTATTGAATGGATGAGTTAGATGCTCATCTTCACAGCAGGGTTTCTCATTCTATACTCTGAAGCATACTTACATTCCCAGAAGTACTGTACCAGAACAAAAGATTATTTGATCATCTGTTTCTGAAATATTACAAAATGGTATATTTTACATCCAGTGAGAAAGGAATCTAGCATTTCTTAATGCCTATGGGGCAACAATCATTGGTGGGAATCATTAATACTTTAGGAATCAGAGTTTCAAGGAGCTCTAATTTCAGGGAGCTCTTAAATGATAATTAAGATTCATTTCAGTTATGTATAAGATAGTCATGTACAGAAAATAATCCATAATTTTCACAGGCAGGGGAAAAATGGGAGACCTGTCCATTAATAATGTCATTATCTGTCATGCTATCAAAAATAAAAATGAAAATCTCTCCCACCTCCCAGTAAAGCATTACAGATTTCATAGAAGGGCTTAAACTCTTCTTCACGTAGCTCCCTCTGCCAGAAATGGACAATTTGACAGTCAATTATCTATCTGTCCCTCTTCTGTAGCACCGCCTCAACCTAACATCTGATTCCTCCTAAAATGAATCCCTGTGCATGCTTCCAAGTCTGAAAGTTTCATTCACAAACAAGGAATTCTCATTTTCCACAAATGTGAAAAGACCCTGTTCATATGCAAATGGAAATGGTTTTCAAAAGTCGACCAGATCCTTTTTTCTCCTTTTCCCCAAACACATAACTTTCATATAAGTCTATTTAATTCTCATTTCTTTTACTTGCCTTTTTCCCTAATTGAGACTAACCACTGAGAGATAAGTCATGTTTATAGTACTTGTCAACAGTAATGAAATTCTGCTTGCTTATCAAAGTCTTTTTTGGTTTGCATTTTAAGATCAAGCCCAATTCCAGGCTGGGTGCAGGGCTATGCTCCTGAAGTACCAGCTGCTGAGTAGCTTTGGGTAAAAGAATAAAAACTTGAAAACCTCTTTGGGCATTTTGGCAAGACTCTGCCTCAAATAAAACTAAAAGAGGACTGCTCTCCAGTATGTATGATAAGTCAAAATACATTTCACTCTCCTGTATCACTACAAAGAACAAATTTAAAAAGCAAATAAAAAAAGAATGAAAAATCATGAAAAAAAAATGACTGGTCATGTAGGCAGTGGTAACAATACCCCTGTGTTCTATCCCCAGCATCACCCCCCCCCAACATACAGTTTAAGTGTATTTCCAAGGCACAGTCTGCTCTCCTGCACTGTTTTACACTTATTGGAAAAAATTGGTTCACAAGGTTATTGGAAAAAATTACATCTAAAATTTCTCTTCTTTTAAAAATTATTTACTTTAAAGGAAACTGTAACTTCCAGTACTTCTTTTAAAGCATAAATATTGAAATTGCCCATGTGTATCACTGTTAAAAGAAATGTATGTCAAATAATTGTAAATAAAGTTGATCTAAATATACCTTGTTTTTTGCCTCAATGATCGCCTTGTGCCTAAGCAGGTTTGCTGCTGTGTACTTGTTCTTACTATAGACAGCATAGTGCAGAGCAGTGTTGCCACTGGCATCCATCACATTTGGATCTGTACCAGACTGCAGCAAAATCATGGCACACTCCTCTGCCTGGAATTGTACAGCCTGTCAGGATTGCATCAAGGAAAGAATTGTCAGTTCCAGGAATTTAAGTTTAACATGCCACAGGTTTACCAAGTAATCACATTTTAGTGAAAAAAAAATGTACCTTCATTCTAGAATTCTATTCAAACCCATCTGCAGCTACTATCTACCTTAATGAGTGCTGTGCTATTGTCATCATCACAGATATTGACATCATAATTCATTTTTATAAGGAGTGTCACCACTTTGGGTTGGTCATAGACACAGGCATAATGCAGAGCAGTCCTATGAAAATGAAAGGACTTTTCAGGAAAATATGGATACAATCCAGGACCTCACTCATGCTAAGTGGCATGACACCCTTGAGGTACATCCCCAGCTTAGTCTAATAGAAATAAAAGAACATGGCCTTCACTGTTGGTGGAACCTCACTTGGAGTCTTACTTTAAGTTCTGCTACTTATTGGCTATTACCTAGCCTTTCTCTTTCTCTTTTCTCACCCATCAACTGGGAATGAAGAGTACTTACCTAATAGGATACCAAAGTGATGCACAGGAGAGAATTTAGGACAATGATTTAAAAATTCCAGCAGAAATGACAGTTCAAAAAACTCCATCTATTGTGGTTATCATGCTGCCTCCTACTTCACAATGATAATGTCTCCATGAAGTAAAATAACAAAAGTAGACCCATTGTGAAGATAATTTGAATAAAGTATTGCAATCAGTACAAAAGGCTCTTCTTACATGTGAATATCGTCACTGTTGGAATTTCACTTGGATTCATGATATTCTACTGTTTTATTTGGTAGCATTCATGAAATATTCTTCATACCCAAAAGATCATCACAATCCATGGTTCCTTATGTTACAATTGATACAAAGAAAATATCCATGAGACCTCCCCTCATAAGCTTGGCATTTGACTGGTAAAATCAGTGTACAGAAAGGACTGAATAACAAGGACAAAAATAGACATTTTCCTTTGAGTTTCAGGAAATGTTAAAGTGAATATAACTCAGGATTCAAATAAAAATGTGACTCATTTTATTTGATAGTTATTGAATATATGAAAATTTGATATAGCAAAATTTTAATACCTGTCTTTAAGACTGTTGTGTATTAACAAAATGTGTCAGTTTTCTTTTACAATTAACTACTTTCAGAAATGTCTTGTTTTGAAAGGAGTGAGGAAACATTTCAAGTGCAATTGAGTTATATCACTTCACTTTAGTATCTCACTTTGCTAGCCTGGGCAGAGTGATATGATAGTTTTATTGATGGAAGGGTCCTGAGAAAGAGGACCATATGTCTGCTACCTAACACATGGTCAGATTATGTCTGGTGAATAAATGTATTGAAAGAAATCAAAGAGAATATGTGAGCTCAATATTTTTGACAAAAATTTTTAAAGTAAAATGATTGAAATACTAGTGAACATTTACTTATATTTGATTTCTTCAATGTCCATAGTGATGCACATAAGTGATTCATATATTATCATCTTCACATGTATATTAAATATGTACAAAGTAAAAACATAGACATATGATAAAATGTAACCACACTAAAATATGGAAGTACAGATAAGGAGATTTATTTCAGAGGAGGTTAAAAGTTGGTAGAACATATCGATGCCCAACCACACACATGAAAACACAAAACTCAGCAAAATCTGACACATGCATGATACATATACCTGCTCTTCCTGAGGGTAATTTCATTAGTAATACTCTTCTACTACAGCGTGTGAACTAAGTAGAAGTGCCCAGAAACCTTTGATCACAGTTTACTATAGGGAAAGTCCAAAAACAAGACCTCCAAAAATGGCAACATGCTGAATTACTATAATTTCTGGAGGCAAAAAACAAAATGTAAAACAAAGAGAAAGATACTGACTACCCAAACATTCTGGAAACAATCAAGAAACCTTTCACTATTAAAAAAAGGAAATGAAATTTTCAGTTATAATTCAGATGTCTGCAAATGATGATTCTTTAAACATTTTGTATGTATTTTTGGTAACATGAGACCACAGTCAATTAGCGTGTACATAAAAAAAAAAAAAACCTGATTTTTTTCCCCCAATTGATACACAAAAATACATCTTCCCACTTTAGTCCATATCTATGGCACCTTCAATCATCACCTATTTTTGCTTCTGACAGATGCACTCCAAATAGTTTATTAAGTCTAATGGGTTTTGCATAATACATTGGTATTTGAAGCTGTGTAGACAATACATATTGTAAACATTTTGAAAGCACATTTAGTTGAAATTTGCTGATGTACAGGGCATTTTGATTTTTATTTTGGTAAACTGAACTTCAGAACACTTTCTCTTAGCCTTGAGGTTTGGCTCCACCTGTGAGTCTAGCAAGACACTCCCTTGATTCAATCCTCCCTTTTCCAAAAAGAAGAGGAAATAAAGGATTTGGCTACTCAACAGTGGCAAGGCACTACCCCTTCCAAAAATTGCAGGACCCAGAGGATGAGGAGGTTCAAAGGGCAAGAAAGTCAAATATATTGGAGAGGGGGCATCCGCACTCTCTGTGTTCTCCCCCTTGGCACAGCCTGGAAGTTGCTCACTTCATGCACATGTTCCCCTGCCAGCTTCTCTGGCCCCTTGCCAGTGGGTTCCAGTCCAATTGACCTACCAATTCTTCTCATCTCTCTCATTGATTCCACTGTCTCCACAACCAACCATTCGCTCCTCTTTCAACAAGTTACCGACAGTCACAGCCTTCAGGACATTCTTTCCAGGGATATGCCCTGACTGGTACCTCCTGGAGTGACCTCTGTGACATTGCCTGCACCCAAAACCCAGGCACTCCATTGTAGAGCCAGGAGAGGAGCCCAAGGGCCCATGGTCCTGAGTCTGCATGGGCCAGGGAAGGACTCAAGAGGTGAGACGTTCTTCCTCCCAACTCAACAAAAATCTCCCTTTCAATCTTCTACACTTCCAACCGAGCCAGCCAATAGAGTCTGCTCACAGTGCCCCAAAAGTGAAAGCTCCACAGTTCACCAGCTGGCCACTAGAAAACAGTTGTTTTGAAGCATCCTTCCAAACACCAGAGTGCTTGCCCTTACACCATTATTGGCTGGGCTGTGGAGGGTTACTCAGCACGTGCATGTGCGAGGCCCTGGGAGGGGCCAACACCTGCTCACAGTTTTCTTTCAAATGTCAAACCCTATTGGAAGTTGTCCTGAGTGTTCCAGACATTCTCAGGACAGGCTTGCACCTGGGGGAAAGCAGATTTTTTGCCTGGATGGACTCAAAGTAGGGTGGAACTTCAGAATACTGAAGGTCCTGTCTCCAATGACACTCCCCTATCCAACTTCTTCTATGTGCTCATTCCTTGCTTTGTTCCTCTGCCACAAGCCACTGTGTCTTTCCCTGTTTCCATTGGAATTGAAGTGAGGTAGCAATACAAGGCTCTTTAGGTGAATTCAGAGAAACTTGCAAAATACATGGTCTGGAGCAAGAACTTTGATGGGTAACCAGAAAATACCCTTGGAAGAAATCTACAGCATATATGCAGGCCTCCCACCTCTCTCCTGCAGACCAGACTCACCTTAATTTTACCTTTAATATAACAGTATATATTAGAATTCTTTTCATTATTTAATTGAGGATAGAGCATCATTTCAGAACATTTCTGTGTTTATTTTTAAACAAGTCACTGACTTCTCCCAACATTCCTACAGTTATGGCTATGTTAAAATGACCCCTTAGCAGCTATCTGGATACCCAAGACTCAGCAAAAGTTTATCAGGTCTCTTCCCCCATTCCTCTACCTCCTGCTCCAGGACTTCCTGCTCTTCCTCAGCAACTAGTAGTCTAGGGCAATGGTAGGATCTTCAACATGGCCACATCCCCAACTCTCAGAACTCACTTCTGGGACATCTATCTTTGCCCATCCTTAGAGCCCTGGTGTTTGTTACTCCTGGTTGCCTGGGACTGCATCCAGGTTGTGAGCACCCAGATCCTGTTCAACCTTCTCAAGTCCTGGAAGCAATGAGTCAATGTCCAAAAGAGATGCAGCAGCTTGAGGCACAGTTGCCCAGGCTCCAGCCCCAGCAGGCTAGAAATGGAGCCTCTGGCCTGTATAGGTAGCAGTGTCCCCTATCCTTGCCAGGTTAAGAACCCCCTGGAAGATGAACTTCTGCAGCTAAGTGGAAGAAGAGAAGCACCATCAATGATCTTCAACAGGGGGAGTCTGGACACTCCTATTTTACTTTGTAAATATGTGTTGACTGAATGGATGTATGTATGGGTGGGTGGGTAGATGAATGGGTATGTGGCTACCTGAATGGAGGAATGTTGGGTAGGCTATTTCTCTAACCCTTTTTCCACTGATTCTGCTTTTTGGGAGATCATACTCATCATTTACACTTTTACAATGATCTCAGTATAAATATTACTGTCAACAACCTTTGTTCTCTGTCTTAAATCATTCTGTATATTGATATCAGAGTTTCTTCTAAAATTCACATTAAATCATGGCATCACACCCTGTTCTTATTTTTTAAAAATCAGTTTATACCATTTTTTTAAAAAAATTAAAGTCCGTCATATGATATTCAAGATTCTTCACAAATTGGTCAAAACATACACCTCTACCCACTGTTTTCTCATATTAACTTTACAATAGCAGACTATTTGCTATTCCTTGAGAAGGGTTTGCACCCAACACTTTTGACCCTTAGATGTTTCTTTCCCTTTTATATCTTTTTAAGACATCCAAGCCACTGTTGTTTCCTTTGTGAAGCCTTCCCAGACCTTTTCAACAGAATTTATTATTGCCTCCTATGTTCTCCTGTTATACCTGGCTTATGCTAAAAAACAAAAACAAACAAACAAACAAACAAAAAGAACAAAACAAAAACAAAAACAAACAATAAACAACCTGCACCTACGATAATATCTATTTGAATATAAAACAAGGGAACTGGGAAAATGGTTCTCTAGATTGTATGTGCATCTATTAGAATGTGGTTTCTTGAGACCCAGGTCATATTTGACTCAATTACAATAGTGCATTACATAGGTAAGCACTCATTCATTCTCTCATTCAACAGATTCTATTGAGTGCCAAATAGGAGCCAGACAGGGAACAAGATATTCACATTTGTAGAAATGAAATAAAATCCTGGGGGAGTTTCTGTTCACACAGAGCCCTTTGGTCACTTCCAGAGCAGACAATATCTTGGCTCATGACAGTTCCATATAAAGCACCACCTGAATACTGCTGTTATTATTTAACATATGAACTCATTCTTATGCACATATACCACACTATAAATGAGTCCTCAGATGATATGCAGGACAGATTTTTAGAACATCCTACCAAAACATGTAAGTAATACAATGAGACACAATCCTTTCTTTGTTCTGGCCAATTCTAAACCATGACTATTAATACTGAACCAAACTGCATTAGCAAAGGGTTAAAAAGTGAACTGCTTTAAACCATTTTTTAAAAGGTATTACCTAAAGGAAATGTGTTTTTATACCACATTACAAATCCATCAAGTTAACAAATATTTACTGAATACCAATTCTAATGTGTTTCTCTTAAGGAAAAAAATCACTTATTAATTAAGCATTGCTAATTTGTTTAAATATAGGTGATGAAGGTGGAATTTGGGAAAACACAGGTTTATCCCCATCCACATAATGAATGAAAATGGCTCTTCTGGAGTACTGGCTAGGCAGAAGAGATGACCAATATCTCATCAGAGAGGTTATCGCTCACCATGAACTCTTCTGGAAGGTCAGTTCCTCCCTTCCCCTGCAGATTCACTGTGGCACTGAGCCACTTCCCAAGGTACAGGCCTAATTCTGAAGGTGTCCATCATGGAATAAAACCCACTCCAAGCCATTCAGACTAGAAGGTGCTACCATACCACCCCTTCCATTCTTCTACTCACCTTTGAAGAACTACTCATGAATTTGGAAGCAGAGGTGGCAAAGCAAAACCAACACCATGTTCTTGATCTGTGGCTTCTAGGTTGTAGCCATAGGCCACAAGCATGTGCATGGCCTTGTGCAGGCTCTCCTTGTTTGATTTCTTGGTCGTGTCATCCGGTGGGGTGCAGGGCACCAGGCAAAGGTATCCTCTGTTCTTTACATCATGCATGGGAAAGAGGTGAGCAGTCATCATAGCAACCCCACTGGTCTGTGGAACAAAGTGACTGGTGAACGCATCAAAACCCAGTACACAAGGGTAAAAGCTGCCACTAAACACTCCCTTTGCCTTCTCAGGCTTCAGGTGGTACCAAGATGCCATGAAAACCAAGAGATTATAGCACAGGAATCAGAGTATCAATTTAAAACAGGCTCTCAGTGAGAAGTGGGAAATATGAGGACAGCCACCAAAACCAGGTTTACTTGCCTCTAACCATCTGCCAGGCTACAAGGCACTGGGATAATTAGAGGACATACAATTTCCTACCATAACTCGCTGACAAGTCTCTGTAACAAGCAGAACCTACTTAGTACTGGTCACTCCTCCATGATTTTGAGTCAGCAGAAAGTACAAGGCCACTTTCCCTTCTTCAGACAGAATCCAGCATGTGAAGGGCAGTCACTCCACAACCATCCAGGAGCTTAGACAATATGCACTAGGTGGACTCTATCCACCCATACCAGATTACACCAAGAAAACTGAAATGTCTACCAAACATACCACTAGCCTATCATGGAAGAGGATCTGGTGTGGAAATGGGGTTAGAATGTTACTGACAATGGATGCCTCATCTTGGGGAAGCAGAAAATTCACTCAAGGGGCAGATGCATCCAACCCTCTAGGAGCTTAGACATTTCCCCTCAAGAAAGTACTTCTTTCCATTCACTGAGACTCTGTTGTGGTATTTGCTAAGTTTCCATATTTCAAGAAGCACAATCAATTCCTAATTTGCCATGGCATGAAGGGAACTGGGAGGCTGTGGATGTCTCTACACTTTCTCACATACCACAAAGCTGCAGTGGTCAATGGTGATCCTGGTAGACAGGAACTGGAACTGAACAATCTCCTTTCTTCCAGCAAGTTCATCTCTTCTCCAGCAAGGTCAACTGCAGTAACTACTCCCATCTGCAAACCATCTGGTGGCTCCTCAGGGCAGGATCACTACCAAATGATTCCAAAAGCAACACACAGTAGAAACAGAGGCTCTGCACTGCCAATGCAGCCACCAAACATATTGCCCTGCCACCTCCCTTGGGACATGGAATGTCCCTCAACTTTTCAATTTAGGAAGTCTGAAGCTTCAGGGAGTGCTACTTGGTGCAGATGGTGTCTGACTGCTAAAGTTACAGCCCAAGGTTCCAAAGCATGCTGAGGTTTGCTGTACTAAAGGGGCAGGAGAGAACCATCAACAAAACCCTGCTCTTGAGCTACTTAAGAGTCCACTTCTGAACTTTGTAATGGTGCAACAGGAACAAGGTAGCAACCACCCCAAGCATCACTTAACTTAGGTTGAACACACTTAGAAACTGAGAAAAGTTGATCCCATCAAGACTAGGAAAGGATATTAGAGCAGATTCCTACCATGATGAGCTATGGAAAAAGGGAGACTTGTGACACTAACTCTAGAACAAAATGGAAATATTTAATCCATATCCACGAGGAGATCCCTCACCTTTCAAACCACAGCATGGACAGCCACTGCCTTTACCCAAACCAATCTATCACTCCAGCTACTTTCCTCACTCAGACAGATTTAGATAGTTAACATCACTGTTTAGTAAATTTGTAAAGATTTAGTCCTGATCAGGAACATGTTATAAAAATGCTATAACTATGATGTGAACTTGTTAAACAGACAAACTCAGTTGCCTGGAGAACTCCAAGGTCCTTACCCAGAAACTCATACAGAGAATTCAGGATGGATTTCCAGGAATCTCCAGCTTCTCACCCAGGGTCATCAGCCAAGTGTGTGGCACTGCTGCAGATGTGAGGTATAGACATGAGGTGCAGCTGTGAGGAGCAGTTGGTCAATGCACTCCAGAACACAGCTTATCAGTCCCTGGAAAGTAAAGAATCCCCATCAGACACCATCTGCTGGCAGAAAATGCTAATCTGACCTAAGAAAGAAGTCTGGCTCAGAGTGTGTCTGTCAATCATAAAGAAAATTGAGACAGCTTATTTAAAGGACAGGAAGAACATATTTGCAAAGGAAATGAAATGTTCTTCAAACAATTCTTGTGATTTTAAATCCCAAGAGCCATTTTCAAACAGTAAGGGAAGAATAACATAAAAATACTCCTGCACAATCGCATTTACACAGTTTAATGCTAAACTAAATGGCAGTCTATTGTTAAGTAACCATCGTTCCTGGACAGTTTTAATGATGTTAGTGAGACAATACTTTCATTTTTCATTATGAATCTTTTTTCCTTCTTTTTTTCTTGGTGTTCCTGCTGTACTGATTGATTCACAGTATATATACATACACATATTTCTTGTTTCTCATCCTTAGCATTTTTAATGCAGCTATTTTTCCTTGCCTTGTTTGAGGGTTATGGCATATTTATTTTGTCTTATACTTGGATTATTTCTCATTTCTCTCTTCTTCCTTCTCCTACTAACAACTGAATTCCCTTATTCTCTCTTTCTTCCTCTTTTTTGTTTTTGCTATTTTTTTCTCCTCATCTTGGTAACCTTCACATGATTCATCTATATTCTCTCATTTTAAGCATTCTAAATGTTTTTACCTTCCTATCACATTTTCTTTTCTCTTAATAAACTGTATTTCTACCATGTTTTAGAACTATTTGGTCCATGTCACTGCTTCCCCCACCATTTATGCTGTTGCAGTAATTAGTTATATAGATGGCATACTTGACACCCACAGCTTCCTATGGGGCCAGTTCTTGTTCACAGCTCTGTATTGTTTTTGCTGTTGGCAATTGATGACCTTGCCATTTCTGTTTTGGGGTAATTAGCATTATAAATGTTATCATAGGCACTGGGAATTTGTTTTAATGCTTCAGTTGTTTCTTTTTGTTTCTGCCTTTTCTTTGAAGTGCTAGAATCTGCAGGGAAACTACAAGTTCACAGGAGTAAACTCTGTTACTAAACTAAACCCAGCCCAGAGACAGCTCACCTGGATCTACACCCAAATTAGCCATACTCAAAACTCCAGCAACACTGTATTACAAATCATACAAAAGTCAAAGTCCTAGAACAAATGATCAGGTCCCAATAGGAACAGCTGACAGAATCCTCAATTTCCACTCATGGACATTCACATGTACAAAAAAAATAAAAAAATAAAATAAAAAGAGAGAGAGAGAAAACAAACTTGGCAAGAGAAGCTCATGCCCTAAAAAAATCCCACATGTAGTGCTGGAAGAGAAATCAATACCAAAAGATACACAAAATCCAAACCCAGGAATACATAAAATAAGAATAAACCAGGTAACACAATGCCTTCTCAAGTTCATAATTCACCAGCAACTGACCCCAAAGATAATGAAATGGATCAAATAACATAAAAAATTCAAAAGAATTATAAAAATAATCAATGAATTCTAAGAGAACACAAATAACACCTGAATGAAGGAGGAAATTAACAAAGGATATGGGTGAGAAATTCATTAAGGAGTTACACATATTGAAAAAGAACTAAACATAAATCTTGGAAATGAAAGACACAATAAATCAAATAAAATATTCATTTGAAAGTCTCTCTGCTAGAGTAGACCATCCTGCAGACAGAATCTCAGAGCTGGAAGACAAAGTGCCTTGAACATTCAGACACTATTTAAGGAAAGAAAATACGTAACCATTATAGGGATAACAAGAATTCTGGGAACACTAGGAGACCAAATTTAAGAAACATTGGAAATAAAGTGGGTTATGAGATACAGCTAATGGCATGTGTAACCTATTCAGGGAAAGAACAGAAAATTTTCCAAACCTTGACAATTAGATGGACAATCAAATACAGAACCCCAAATAGACAAGATCAAAAAGGAATTTCTCCATGATATACTGTAATTAAAATCCCTAACACAAAGAGAAAGACTAGAATCTTAAAAAGCCTCAAGAGGACAATGTCATGACACATTTAGAAGCAAGCCAATCAGAATTATGTCCAATTTCTCAGTACAAACTCTAAAATCCAGGAATGCTTAAAATGGTGTGTCCCAAGTCCTGAAAGAAAATAACTTATCAAACCAGATTGCTATACCAGCAAAACTATCCCTCAGATTCAAAAAGGAAATAAAAACCTTCTAAGATAAACAGAAATTAAAAGAATTCATGACTAAGTCATCACTACAGAAAATACTTAATACAAAAATATTCCACACAGCAGAAATAAAAAAAATACTCTAGAGCTCACAAATGAACAAATCTCATTTAAAGAGTAGTTAAGCAAATGAGAAATAGGACCAAATTAAGCATAAGAAATAAATCAAAATGGCAAATCAATAAACATCTCTCTGTAATAACATTGAATGTAAATGGTCTCAACTCTCCAATTAAAAGATATAGGCTGGTAGAATGGATTAAAACAAGAACTAACTATGTGCTCTTTGCAAGAGACATACCTTACAGGCAAGGACAACCACAGGCTTAAAGTGAAAGGATGGAAATTGATATACCATGCAAAGAGAGTCTGAAAACCATCAGAACTAGCCATTTTCATATCCAATAAAACAGAATTCAAGTCAAAATTAATCAGAAGACATCAGAAAGGTCACTTCAAGGGAACAACCCCACAAGATGATATAGCAGTAATAAATATTTATGCCCCCAAAACTGGTCAACCTAATTACATAAAACAGATACTACTCCAACTAAAGTCTCTGATAGATTCCAGTATAATATTAGGTGACAGCACACTTCTCTCACTGATAGTCACTCAAATTCAGTGAAGACTCTCCAAACCTAACAAATATTATTAAAAAAAACTTAACAGACATTTATAGAATATTTCCTCCAACAATAGTCAAATATACTTTCTTCTCAGCTGCTCATGAAACCTTCTCCAAAGATGACCATATTTTAGGTCACAAAGCAACATTTACCAGACAACACACACACAAAGAAAACCATATGATTCTAATATAATGGAATAAAATTACAAACCATCACCAAAAAACCCACAGAAACTATATAAACATACAGGCATTGAACAATGCACTTTTGAATAATGAATAGGTAACAGAAGAAATCAGGGAAAAAATTAAAAAGCTCCTGGAATCAAATGAGAATAATGATACAACATACCAGAAGCTCTGGGATACTATAAAGTCAGCTCTAGAAGGAAATTTATAGCTGTGAGTATATGCATAAGAAAATCAGAAAGGTCCAAAAAATAAAAAAATAATAAAACAAACTAAAACGATGCATCTCAAGGTACTTGAAAAACAAAACAATAGCAACAACAACAAAAAATTCCAAAACCAGAAAAAGGAAGGAAATGATTAAGATTAGATTTTAAAATTGATGTATTTGAGAATAAAAATACAAAAAAAAAATCAATGAAACAAAGAGTTGGTTTCTCAAAAAGATAACCAAGATTGATAAGCCCTAAGGCAAACTAACCAAAAGAAAAAGACACAAATGAATTAAATTAGAGAAGGAAAATCACCACAAACACACAGAAATCCAGAGGGTCATTAGGAACTCTTTTAGAAACTTATAGAAGAAATGGAAATGTTTCTAGATACATATGACCTACCAAAACTGAATAAGGAGGGGAGGACATAGAAAACTTAAGCAGACCAGTAACTAGAAATGAAACAGAAGCAGTAATAAAAAGCCTTTCAATGAAGAAAAGACCAGGACCAGAGAGAATCTCACCTGAATCTACCAGACCTTTCAAGAAGAACTAATTCCAATGCTCCTCAAATTACTCCATGAAACAGAAAGGGATTGAACACTTTAAATTCATTCTATAAAGCCAGTATCTCACTCCTACCAAAACCAGATAAAGCACACAAAGGAAAAAAGAAAAAAAAACAAAAAACAAAAAATAAAACTACCAACCAACATCCCTGATAAACTTACATGCAAAACTTAATAAAATATTAGCAAATTGTATTTAACAACAGCATGTTAAGATTGTACATCATGATCAAGTTGGTTTTATCCCAGGAATGGAAGGATGGTTTAACATATGCAAATCAACAAATGAAAATTCACCACATAAATAGAATTAAGGAGTAAATTCACAGTCATATCAGTAGATGCAGAGAAGACCTTCAATAAAATTCAGCACCCATTTATGGTAAAAACACAGAAAAAACTAAAGATTGAAGAAACCTACATCAACATCATAAAGGTTATATATGATAAACCCAAAAGCTAACATCATAACGAATGGAGGAAAACAAAACATTTAATTTAAAATCCAGAACAAGACAAGGATGTCCACTCTCACCACTCCTATTCAATATAGTATTAGAAATTTTAGCCAGAGCAATTAGGAAGAGAAGGAAATAAAAGAGATAAATTAGGAAAGAAAAGTTTGAAGATATCTTCTACACTTAGAAGGACACTATACTTAAAAATCAAAAAGCTACACCAGAAGATTGCTAGAGTCAAAACAAATTCAGTAAAATTGAAAGTTACAAAATCAATATAAAATCAATAGCTTTCCTATGTATCAGAAATTAATCAGCAAAACAATCCCATTTCAAAGTAGCCTCAAAATTTTAAAATACCTAGGATTAAATCTGAAGAGGTGAAAAACCTCTACAATTTAAACTTAGAACATAGAAGAAATGGAAGAAGACTTTAGAAGATGGAGAGTCCTACCATGGTCATGAATTGGCAGAACTGGTATTGTTAAAATGACCATACTACCAAAAGCAATAGACAGATTCAATGCAATCCCCATCAAAATACCAAGAATATTCTTCATACAAGTAGAGAAAAAATCCTAAAATTCACTTGGAAGAATAAAAGGCCCAGAAGAACCAA
The DNA here is from genome assembly GCF_902686445.1 of Sciurus carolinensis. Lineage (NCBI taxonomy): Eukaryota > Metazoa > Chordata > Mammalia > Rodentia > Sciuridae > Sciurus > Sciurus carolinensis. The sequence continues at coordinate 30,285,385 of NC_062224.1, forward strand.
TAGCCAGAGCAATTCTAAGCCACAAAAACAATGCTGGAGGCATCACAATACCTGAATTCAAATTATCCTACAAAGATAAAGTACCAAACACTGCATGGTACTAGTATAAAAACAGACATAAACCAAAGGAACAGAACAAAAGAGACAAATCCACACATATTTGACAAAGGTGCCAAAAACATACATTGGAGAAAAGACAACCTTTTTAAAAAAGAATTCTCAGAAAACTGGTTATTCATCTGTATGAGAATGAGACTAGACCCTTATCTCTCACCCTGCATAAAAGTCAACTCAAAATGGATCAAAGACATACAACTTGAACCAGAAATTATGGAACTTCTAAAAGAAAATGTAGGTGCAACACTCCAACATTTAAAGGCACAGGCAATAATTTTCTCAACAGTTAATATATTAAGATGGCATCAAACTGAAAAGATGCTGCAAAGCAAACATTTAAGAATGTGAAAAGAAAGCCTATTGAATGGAAAAGCTTTGCCACCTGGTCCTTAGGGGATTAATATTCAGAATACTTTAACTCAAAAAAGCTTAGAACACCAAAAAACAAATAACCCAATTAATAAACATGTAAATGAACTAAACAGACTTTTTTCAAAAGAAGAAGCACAAAGGATCAACAAATATATGGAAAAAAATGTTCAGTTCATTAGCAATTAGGGAAATGCAAATCAACTACACTAAGATTTCCTCACCAGTTAGAAAAGCAACCATCAAAAACACAATCAATAATAAATGCTGGAAAGGATTTGGAAAAAAATGAACACATATACACTGTTGGTGGAATCAGAAATTAGTATATCCATGGAAGTCGGCTTAGAGGTTTGTCAAAAGATTATGAACAGAATCACTTTAACCCAGTTAAACCACTACTTAGTATTTACCCTAAAACTCCAGAATTAGAACAGTATATGTTTACAGCAGTACAATTCATAATAGCCAAACCAGGGAACCAGCCTAGGTGTTCATCAATGAATTCATGGATAAATGAAATGTAATATTCTCTCTCTCTCTCTCTCTCTCTCTCTCTCTCTCTCTCTCTCACACACACACACACACACACACACACACACACACATACACAAACACACACACACGCACACACACAGTTTTGTTTATCCATAAAGAAAAATGGGGCTGGGGAGCTAGCTCAGCTGGTAGAGTGCTTGCCTGGCAAGCACAAGGCCCTGAGTTCTATCCCCAGTACTGCAAAAAAAAAAAAAAAAAAAAAAAAAAAAAAAAAAAAAAAAAGTTAAATCTAAAGAAAAATGGAAGTACATAATTTGCAGGAAAATGGAAACTTGAGAAAATCATGTTAACTGAAATAAGTCAATTCAGAAAGCCAAGGGCAGTTTAGTATGTTTTCTCTCATATGTGGGAACTAAAGAGAAAAATGAAAAGAAACATGGGGGGAATCTCATTAAAATCAAAGGAACATCAGAACGGTAAATCAGTATAGTATATATATATATATATATCTATATATTAACCAGGGGTAGGGAAGAAGAGAGGAAAGGGGGAAATACTGGGGAATGACACTGGTCAAATTTTATTATTTAACTGTGCGCATGTGTGAATATGTAAAAATAAAATCCCACCAATAATTACAACTATAATGCACTAATTAAAAGAAAAAAGTACCATAAAAATTTCATTATACAATTCCATAAGAAGCAACCTAAATTTGAAAATATGCTATTATTATTCTAGGTCAAGGTTTTAAAAATGAGGTGAATGACATGAAAGGACAAGCAATAAATAAATGACTAATCAAATTAGTTTTATTTCATGCAGAGAGTTCAAGAGGTGCCATAAACCTAAAAACATTTCTAGGTTCTATCCAGACTGTCTTAAATGAGAAACTGAAGAAGGAAAGCAAAAATAACCTAATCCAATGAAGTCAATAATATTTAAATCAACATTTAAAATCTAGGATTAATTCTTCAAGAAAGTAAACAATGACTTGGCATATGTAAAGTTAAAAGCTCCCAATACATCACTCCACAATGTTACTACTTTATGTTGACATTTTCTTTGCTTTCATGGCTTTGTGGTCTCCATTACATTATGCACTGTCTTTCTCATTTGTAGTAGAAAAACATCTCAAACATTCATGTCAATTTCAAAGGTATCAGAAAACAGTTTTAAAACTCAACAACAGCTTTAGGGCTTATGGACTCTCAACAATGTCCTCCAAAACTTTGCTCTTAGCTACTTTGGCAAACATACTTTTAGTTGCACAAAAAAAAAAAAAAAATACTGTTCACCATCCAGGGAACATGGAGAAGAACTTCCAGTCTTTCTGACCCCAGGTCTTCCTATCATCCCTGAAAGTCTCCCCTGAAGCTCTGGAATATGTGGTACCAGGATGACACAGCATCGGAACATTTGCCCTATCACTTGGTGCTTCTTTTATTCTTTTTATAAAGTATGACTCACAAATTCTTTATAACAGTGGAAGTTTGGTGAAATAAAATCAGCCAGAGAAATATAATTTATGCCACTAAAATGAGAAGTCTGGGTGTGCCCTGTTCCCACAGGGAACACAGAACTCAGCCTTCTCCTAGGGATATGGGCATTCTCCAGTGTAGATCCCCTTTGCACAAGAAGTTCATGTGGTCCTGAACTATCACTTGCAAGATGTGAGAAAGTCCTAATGCTTTCCAATGCCTTTATTTTGTTTAAGGTTCTGTTATTTGTGTAACCAATGTGAAGGAAACTGCAGTGCTCACAAATGGCCTGGTGAGAGCTGAGATAACAGTACATGCCCCCGTCCAGGGGAATGGCAAGTTTCATCCTGTAAAATTGACACTCAGTGACAGAAATAAAAGTAATGACTATGTACCTCCCACGCATGTTTCCCAGTGCAGTAGCATACCTGCTGCCCTCTACCTCAAAGTGTAAAGATGGAGAATTAAAGGAGAATTTTCCCCACCAAGAAATTCTTTTCCCAAAAAAACAATGGAGAAGAAATGGGCAGACTCACCTCTTCCTCGAGGAGGTTTTGCCAATTCTTCAGGACATGCAAACTCTTCTCCTTGTCCTCATGCTCCAAGTGCCCACTGGGTGGTTGGAAGTAGCCAATGAGGTTCTGCAGACTCAGGCTCATTGACTCAATGGGCAGGTCAGCCAAGGGAGACTTAGCTTTCTGCTGAAAGCATCCAGGCCCCTGAAATCACAGCAAACATCTTTCTGTCACTAACCCATGACTTAATGTTACTGCTTTTGATTTACAGATAACTTTACAGAGTTATGCATTTCCTCTAACATTGTAAAAGGCATATGGAAGAAATGGCCTCCTGTCCTCCAGCAACAATGATGAGGAACACATCCATTGGCAACTGCATTGCCACATGTAGGTGCCACATCATCTTATAAAAGCCCCTGTCAGGAGCCCCTCACCTAGAGGCACAGGATCAATGCTGACAAAACTGGTTATTTAGGAACCAACATGCTTCATTTTAAAGTACTGCATACTTTAAAGACTTGAAGTCACATCTTTCCAGATTCATAATTCTGATATTTGCTTGTTGTTTATTTCTGAAGAGGAATTCATATACTGTTTAATTTCTAGTAGTTAAGAAATTATTCTGTTGATGTAAATTCAAAACATTTGCATGTTCATTGGTAAATAACATATTAAGGTGCTTTTCTATTATTCAAAATAAATGCTTTTAAATGCTTTCAAATTTAAAATATGATTAAGAAAGAAGACTAAGGTGCATTTTTCCCCCTTTGAAGCAAGACACTAGTGGATGGAAATGGGATGATTTGTTGAGTCTACTGAGAATTTCAGTTTAAAACTCAGAGTTTTGAATGTGTTTAGAAAGTACATTAAAACTTGATGCTTTTAAAACAAAATTATTCCAAGGTTACAAATTTGTTAAGAAAAAAAAAAAAAAAAACACAAAACAGATACCATGAAGAAATAGGAGAACAGCACTGCTCTAGTTGATACAGGAGTACTCATTAATCATGACAATACAATGTACAAAAATATTCAAATTCTTGCTTTCTTCATTGAAAAAATTGTATGGCAGTATTTTAGTTCCAAGAAATGTTTTTGATTAAAGTTTTCTGACTACATCAAAACTTACATTTTAGGAGCAATAAAAGGCTTATTAATAAGAGTTAGCTTTGCAATTGGTGAGGATGTGGGGAAAAAGGTGCACTCATACATTGTTGGTGGGACTGAAGATTGGTGCAACCACTTTGGAAAGCAGTATGGAGATTTCTCAGAAAACTTGGAATGGACCCACCATTTGACCCAGCTATCTCACTCTTCCATTTATACCCAAAGGACTTACAATCAGCATACTACAGTGATGCAGCCACATGGACATTTATAGCAGCTCAATTCACAGTTGCAAAACTATGGAATAAACGGAGATGCTGTTCAACAGATAAATGGATAAAGAAAATGTGGTACATATACACAGTGGGATATTACTCAGCATTAAAGAAGAATGAAATCATGGCATTTGCAGGTAAATGAATGGAATTGGAGATCATGCTAAGTGAAACAAGCCAATCCCAAATAACCAAAGGCTGAATATTTTCTCTGATAAGCAGCTATTGATCCATAGTGGGGGAGGGGTGGGTAGGAAATAATGAAGAACTTTGGATTGTACAGCGCTGAGGGATGAGAGGGGTGAAGCAGATAGGAATGGGAAGGACAGTAAATTGAGACAGACCTTACCCTATATACATATATGAAAAAGTTTAAAATTTTTTTTTAAAAAATAAGAATTAGCTTTGAACTTTATAATGCTCAAAAATGTTTAAAATGTATCATGATTTACAGGAGGAAAACTTACTTTAGAATACCGAATTTCCCCTTTACCAGTCCATAAAAATAATAAAAATGCAGTAATCTACAGTTTTTGAGTGAAATCTCATTAATTTTGTCAACAGAATCCATATACTGAAATTCATCATTTCTATAGATTTTTCTATTTATTATAACTACCACCATATAGAATACAATTAATGTAAGTAATACACACAATATAATATAAAAATGACACCTACTCAGCTCTAAGTCTCTAAGTCTTACTCCATAAAATCAAGTTTAAGTTTTAAATGAGGCAGAGAAATGGGAGAAAAACACTAGGAATACTATCAAGCTGCATGTTATGCACATTATTCAATCACATAAAAACCCTCCCAACACACACACATACACCAAGTGGAATGGTTTATGAAAGAAGCAGATAATGATTAAGTGGACAAAAATATTGGGTAGGGAAGATCTTTCTTACATTGGAAAGCCAAAATTATTTATTAACTTAGTTACTATTCTGAGAAAATACTTTATAATTCTTTTCCAAACTAATATATTGTGGGAAGTAATTGAGATTTATAGATGATGATAACATAAAAATATCATTAAGAACCTCTTAGAAATATTAACAAAATAAATAAACAAAAATGGAGAAATATTATCAACAAACATAAAACATATCCATTCCCAAAATTTACAAAGGCAAATTTTAAAAAACCAGATATGTGTTCAAATTGGTAAAAATGATACCTTGCTTATAACATCTTATTTATATTGATTTATCTGTATATATAAAAACTGCATATTTCAAGAAAATTTTCCCCTCATCAAATTTGAAAATTTCAAGAGAAAGGTAGGCATCCTGTACAGATCACATGGTGTACTGATATAATGTTATCAGAAAACACATTGGCCACCATGTTTGATTTAGTGTGTGAATATGCAACTGTTTCAATCATTAGGTGGAAAAATCAGTTATTACAAGGACCGATATTTTTTTAATGTAGTTTGAAACTCATCAAGCATCTAGGCTTCATTATTCCTCTGTAAAAGGGAATTAAGTAAGTCTAGCACAAAAACAAGTTGCAGAGAAATCCAGACCTGTACCTCTTAATTACAAATTGCATGCACAACTTCTAAAAGCACATTCCTGTATCTTTCATTTAAATGAGAGAATTAAAGATAAAAGGGATTAATAATCTAGAAATAAAGTACTACAAAGGATGAATATACAAAATTTGATTGTTTGAGAAGATAAATAAAATAGCAAAACTGAGGATGAAAAAATAATAATATAATACTGTGCAATTCTACAGCAGGAAAAAAATAAGTAAAAGATGATGATGACTGGGCATTCCAGAGGAAAAGGATGGATTCATAGCCAAATCAAAATGCCCTAGGATGAGCTGTTATAATGCCATATCAGCTTCCAGAATCAGAGTGTCTGAGTGGAAACCACAGAAGGAACTAGACAGCAAACAGAATTAGAATGCAAACTCTAAAACTGATGGGATATTAGGCAAAAGAGTCAGAGAAGAATGTGTCAAACATGAATGCTTTGGGCAAAATAGATTAAGAGGTACCAAATATTCATAGTTCTTCAGTTATATATTTTCACTTATAGGAATCCATCCTAGAGAAATTAAAAAAAAGTGCATAAAACTTGTGCCCCAGAATGTCAAAGCAATGGTAGTGTTTCTCTAATTGGTTTTGATATTATAAAAGAAACATATCCATTGTATTGAGGAAAATAATATGGGACTTACTTTTTTAAAGTTAAACAACCAAAACAAAGTCTCCCTATTCTCAAATTCCTATGCACTATCCCTGTTGATCTATCTCAAGTACTTGAAGTTAAAAGATGGTACATCTCTCCAGCAGCTGTTGTATAAGCATGTGCCAACATGTGGAAGGATTTCTTTTCTATTAAAATGAGATTTGAAATGCCCATATGTTGCATTATAACTTGCTTTAATTACACTATATTTTCATAGATGCTTTTCCATATCAATATATTCTGACAGATAATTCCAGTTAATGTTAAAACATAATTTTGTTAAACATTTTAGTCTTTTCTAGTTTTGGGTTATGACAAAGAATGATAAAATTAATCTGCCCACACAATTCTTCCTACATGTTTTACTTTATTTATGTAAGATAAAACCCATTTATCATTTTTTTTCCTTTTTTTTATTATTGTAAACAAAAGGGATACATGTTGTTTCTCTATTTGTACATGGTGTCAAGGCATAGCATTTGTGTAATCATAAATTAACATAGGGCAATGTTGTTTGATTCATTGTTATTTTTTCCCTTCTCCCCACCCCTCCCACCCCTCTTTTCCCTCTATACAGTCCTTCTTTCCTCCATTCTTACCACCCTCCTTATCCCTAACCCAAAACCTAACCCTAACCCTAACGCTAACCCCTCCCAATCCCCATTATATGTCCTCATCCGCTTATCAGCGAGATCATTCTTCCTTTAGTTTTCTGAGATTGGCTTATCTCACTTAGCATTATATTCTCCAATTTCATTCATTTGCCTGCAAATGCCATAATTTTATCATTCTTCATGGCGGAGTAATATTTCATTGTATATATATGCCACAGTTTCTTTATCCATTCATCAACTGAAGGGCATCTAGGTTGGTTCCATGATCTGGCTATAGTGAATTGAGCAGCAATGAACATTGATGTGGCTGTTATCTCTGTAGTATGCTGATTTTAAGTCCTTTGGGTATAGGCCAAGGATTGGGATAGTTGGGTCAAATGGTGGTTTCATTCCCGGCTTTCTGAGGAATCTCCATACTGCTTTCCAGAGTGGCTGCACTAAATTGCAACCCCACCAGCAATGTATGAGTGTACCTTTTTCCCCACATCCTCGCCAACATCTATTGTGCTTGTATTCTTGATAATCGCCATTCTAATTGGGGTGAGATGAAATCTTAGGGTAGATTTGGTTTGCATTTCACTTATTACTAGAAATGTTGAACATTTTTTCATATATCTGTTGATTGCTTGTAGATCTTCTTCTGTGAAGTGTCTGTTCATTACCTTAGCCCATTTGCTGACTGGATTATTTGTATTCTTGGTGTAGAGCTTTTTGAGTTCTTTATAGATTCTGGAAATTAGTGCTCTATCTGAAGTATGAGTGGCAAAGATATTCTCCCACACTGTAGGCTCTCTCTTCACATTACTGATAGTTTCCTTTGCTAAGAGAAGCTTTTTAGTTTGAATCTATCCCAGTTGTTGATTCTTGCTTTTATTTCTTGTGCTATGTGATTCCTGTTAAGGAAGTCTGATCCTAAGCTGATATGTTGAACATTTGGACCTACTTTTTCCTTCTATAAGATGCAGGGTCTCTGGTCTGATTCAGAGGTCCTTGACCCATTCTGAGTTGAGTTTTGTGCAGGGTGAGAGATAGGGGTTTAATTTCATTCTGTTGCATATGGTTTTCCAGTTTTCACAGCACCATTTGTTGAAGAGGCTATCTTTTCTCCATTGCATATTTTTGGCCCCTTTGTCTAGTATGAGAAAATTGTATTTATTTGGGTTTGTATCCATGTCCTCTATTCTGTACCATTGATCTACCTGTCTATTTTGTTGCCAATACCATGCCATTTTTGTTACTATTGCTTTCTAATAGAGTTGAAGATCTGGTATTGTGATACACCCTGCTTCGCTCTTTCTACTGAGGATTGCTTTAGCTCTTCTGGGTTTTTTATTTTTCCAGATGAATTTCATAATTCCTTGCTCTATTTCTGTAAGGTACATCATTGGGATTTTAATTGGAATTGCATTGAATCTGTATAGCACTTTAGGTAGTATGGCCATTTTGACAATATTAATTCTGCCTATCCAAGAACATGGAAAATCTTTCCATCTTCTAAGGTTTTCTTTAATTTCTTTCTTTAGTGTTCTGTAGTTCTCATTGTAGAGGTCTTTCACCTCTTTTGTGAGATTGATTCCAAGTATTTTATTTTTTTGATGCTATTGTGAATGGGGTAGTTTTCCTAATTTCTCTATCTGAAGATTCATCACTTATGTATAAAAATGCACTGGATTTATGAGCATTGATCTTGTAACCTGCTACTTTACTGAATTCACTTATGAGTTCTAAAAGTTTTCTGGACAGCCAGCTTCTCCAGGTTCTCGGAACGGAACTGGCCCGCTAGTGAGAGCCTTTCTGACCAGAGCAGGCTCCGAGTCCCGGAGCCGTTGCAGCGCAGTGTACTCCGGCAAAGAACCAGTGGAGAGCCTCGATCTGCAGGCAGCCTCTGGGATTAGGGCAGGGCAGCCGGAGACCTCTTCAGGCGGCTCTGCCCACTCCGGCTGCGGGCTCTCTTCACGGGGCGATCCAAGATGGCAGCCTAGAGGGAGACTGCACCCCCGGTCGCTCCAGAACCCAGGAGTTAAGAGGGGGAGGCATTGAGAGACTCGGACTGAAGTGGAACCACGGGTGAGTCTGCCCACTGGGTAAAGCTCGGCCCGGGTGGCAGGCCCAGATAGAGGTGGCTTATCGGAGCCGGGCAGGGCAGCTAGAGTCATCCACAGGCAGCCCTGCGCACTCCGGCGGTGGGCCCCGCCCACACAACCAGCTTCTCCAGGTTCTCGGAACGGAACTGGCCTGCTAGTGAGAGCCTTTCTGACCAGAGCAGGCTCCGAGTCCCGGAGCCCTTGCAGTGCAGTGTACTCCGGCAAAGAACCAGCGGAGAGCCTCGATCTGCAGGCAGCCTCAGGGATTAGGGCAGGGCAGCCGGAGACCTCTTCAGGTGGCTCTGCCCACTCCGGCTGCGGACTCTCTTCATGGGGCGATCCAAGATGGCGGCCTAGAGGGAGACTGCACCCCCGGTTGCTCCAGAACCCAGGAGTTAAGAGGGGGAGGCATTGAGAGACTCGGACTGAAATAGAGCCACGGGTGAGTCTGCCCACTGGGTAAAGCTCAGCCCGGGTGGCAGGCCCAGATAGAGGTGGCTTATTGGAGCCATGCAGGGCAGCTAGAGTCTTCCCAAGGTAGCCTTCCACACTCCAGCAGTGGGCTCCTCCCACACGACCAGCTGCACGGTGCAGGCCCACAGTGAGAGCATTTCCGCACAGAGCCAGTTCCAAACCGTGGAACCAGTAGGGGGCTAGGGGCAGTTTTCTTCAGATGACCTGCTTTATCAGATTCCTCCAAGACATTAGGCTACTGAAGGCTGGGAGGTGATACACTGGAAATCTACTGGGACACTATAAGCCAATAGTGGAAAACTGCAATATCTCAGGGTCCCACTGACAACTGACCAATATGAGAAAACAAGGGAAGAAAATGTCCCAAACAAACCTAGATACTACATCAATAAAACCCAATGACAGCACAGCAGAAGAAATGTCAGAAAGGGAGTTCAGAATGTACGTAATTAAAACGATCAGGGAAGCTAATGAGGAGATGAAAGAGCAAATGCAGGCATCGAAGGAGAAGATGAAAGAGCCAATGCAGGCATTAAATGATCACACCAATCAACAGTTAAAAGACCAAATACGGGAAGCAAGAGATCATTTCAATAAAGAGTTAGAGATACTGAAAAAAAACCAAACTGAAATCCTTGAAATGAAGGAAACAATAAACCAAGTTAAAAACTCCATAGAAAGCATAACCAATAGGATAGAACACCTGGAAGACAGTACCTCAGACACTGAAGACAAATTATTTAATCTTGAAAGCAAAGATGGCCAAACAGAAAAGATGGTAAGAAATCATGAACAGAATCTACAAGAATTATGGGATATCATGAAAAGGCCAAATTTAAGAATTATTGGGATTGAGGAAGGCTTAGAGAAACAAACCAAAGGAATGAACAATCTATTCAATGAAATAATAACAGAAAATTTCCCAAATCTGAAGAATGAAATGGAAAACCAAGTACAAGAGGCTTATAGAACTCCAAACATACAAAATTACAACAGACCCACACCAAGGCACATTATTATGAAAATACCTAACATACAAAATAAAGACAGAATTTTAAAGGCCGCGAGAGAAAAGAACCAAATTACATTCAGGGGGAAACCAATAAGAATATCAGCAGATTTTTCTATCCAGACCCTAAAAGCTAGAAGGGCCTGGAACAACATATACCAAGCCCTGAAAGAAAACGGATGCCAACCAAGAATCTTATAGCCAGCAAAACTTACCTTCAAATTTGACGATGAAATAAGATCCTTCCATGATAAACAAAAGCTAAAGGAATTTACAAAAAGAAAGCCAGCATTACAGAACATTCTTATCAAAATATTCCATGAGGAAGAGATGAAAAACAACGATGCAAATCAGCAACAGGAGGCGCTAGCCTAAAGGAATAGCCAAATAAAGGAGAAACCAAATCATGTCAAAAACAAATATGAGTCAATTGACTGGGAATACAAATCATATCACAATAATAGCCCTGAATGTTAATGGCCTGAATTCATCAATCAAAAGACACAGACTGGCAGATTGGATTAAAAAGAAAAATCCAACAATATGCTGCCGGCAAGAGACTCATCTCATAGAAAGAGACACCCATAGACTAAAGGTGAAAGGATGGGGACAAACATACCATGCACACAGACACAGCAAAAAAGCTGGAGTATCCATCCTCATCTCAGATAATGTGGACTTCAAACCAAAACTAGTCAGAAGGGATAAAGAAGGACATTACATGCTGCTTAAGGGAAGCATAAACCAGCAAGACATAACAATCATAAATATCTATGCCCCGAACATTGGCTCATCCACGTACGTCAAACAAATCCTTCTCAATTCCAGAAATCAAATAGACCACAACACAATAATACTAGGTGATTTTAACACACCTCTCTCACCACTGGATAGATCGTCCAAACAAAAATTGAATAAAGAAACTATAGATCTCAACAACACAATCAGCAATTTAGACTTAACGGACATATATAGAATATACCATCCAACAAAGAACGAATACACTTTCTTCTCAGCAGCACATGGATCCTTCTCTAAAATAGACCATGTTTTATGCCACAAAGCTACTGTTAGCAAATACAAGAAGATAGAGATACTACGTTGTACTCTATCAGATCATAATGGATTGAAATTAGAAATAAATGACAGAATAAAAAACAGAAACTTCTCCAATACCTGGAGACTAAATAATACACTATTATATGATGAATGGATAACAGAAGACATGAGGAGGGAAATAAAAAAATTCTTAGAAGTAAATGAGAACAAAGACACATCATATCAAAATCTCTGGGACACTATGAAAGCAGTACTTAGAGGAAGATTTATTTCATGGGGTGCATTCAAAAAAAGGAGTAGAAATCAACAAATAAACGACTTAACACTACAGCTCAAAGCACTAGAAAAAGAAGAGCAGACCAATACCAAAAGTAGTAGAAGACAGGAAATAGTTAAAATCAGAGCCGAAATCAACGAAATCGAAACAAAAGAAACAATCGGAAAAATTAACAAAATAAATAGTTGGTTCTTTGAGAAAATAAATAAAATTGATAAACCCTTAGCCACACTAACAAGGAGAAAGAGGGAGAAAACTCTATTTACTAAAATTCGGAATGAACAAGGAAACATCACAACAGACACGAGTGAAATACAAAACATAATTAGAAGCTATTTCGAAAATCTATACTCCAACAAAACAGAAAACCTCGAAGACATCAACAAATTTCAAGAGACATATGAACTACCTAAACTGAACGAGGAGGACATACACAACTTAAATAAACCAATTTCAAGCAATGAAATAGAAGAGGTCATCAAAAGCCTACCAACAAAGAAAAGTCCAGGACCAGATGGGTTCTCAGCTGAGTTCTACAAAACCTTTAAAGAAGAGCTCATTCCAATACTCCTCAAACTATTCCATGAAATAGAAGAGGAGGGAACCCTACCAAACTCTTTCTATGAAGCCAATATCACCCTGATACCTAAACCAGACAGAGACACATCAAGGAAAGAAAATTTCAGACCAATATCCTTAATGAACATCGATGCAAAAATTCTCAACCAAATTTTAGCAAATCGCATACAAATATATATTAAAAAGATAGTGCACCATGATCAAGTGGGTTTTATCCCAGGGATGCAAGGTTGGTTCAACATTCGGAAATCAATAAATATCATTCACCATATCAACAGACTTAAAGTTAAGAATCACATGATTATTTCAATAGATGCAGAAAAAGCATTTGATAAAATACAGCATCCCTTCATGCTCAAAACACTAGAAAAAATTGGGGTAGTGGGAACATTCCTAAACATTATAAAGGCAATCTACGCTAAGCCCATGGCTAATATCATTCTAAATGGTGAAAAACTGAAAGCGTTCCCCCTAAAAACTGGAACAAGGCAGGGATGCCCTCTTTCACCGCTTCTATTCAACATCGTCCTTGAGACTCTAGCCAGAGCAATCAGACAAACCAAAGAAATTAAAGGGATAGGAATAGGAAAAGAAGAACTCAAACTATCCCTGTTCGCTGATGACATGATTATATATTTAGAGGAACCTGGAAATTCCTCCAGAAAACTTTTAGAACTCATAAGTGAATTCAGTAAAGTTGCAGGTTACAAGATCAATGCTCATAAATCCAATGCATTTTTATACATAAGTGATGAATCTTCAGAAAGAGAAATTAGGAAAACTACCCCATTCACAATAGCATCGAAAAAAATAAAATACTTGGGAATCAATCTCACAAAAGAGGTGAAAGACCTCTACAATGAGAACTACAGAACACTAAAGAAAGAAATTAAAGAAAACCTTAGAAGATGGAAAGATCTCCCATGTTCCTGGATAGGCAGAATTAATATCGTCAAAATGGCTATACTACCTAAAGTGCTATACAGATTCAATGCAATTCCAATTAAAATCCCAATGATGTACCTTGCAGAAATAGAGCAAGCAATTATGAAATTCATCTGGAAGAATAAAAAACCTAGAATAGCTAAAGCAATCCTCAGTAGCAAGAGCGAAGCAGGGGGTATTGCAATACCAGATCTTCAACTCTACTACAAAGCAATAGTAACAAAAACGGCATGGTATTGGTACCAAAATAGACAGGTAGATCAATGGTACAGAATAGAGGACATGGACACAAACCCAAATAAATACAATTTTCTCATACTAGACAAAGGTTCCAACAATATGCAATGGAGAAAATATAGCCTCTTCAACAAATGGTACTGGGAAAACTGGAAAACTATATGCAATAGAATGAAATTAAACCCCTATCTCTCACCCTGCACAAAACTCAACTCAGAATGGGTCAAGGACCTCTGAATCAGACCAGAGACACTGCATCTTATAGAAGGAAAAAGTAGGTCCAAATGTTCAACATATCAGCTTAGGATCAGACTTCCTTAACAGGAATCACATAGCACAAGAAATAAAAGCAAGAATCAACAACTGGGATAGATTCAAACTAAAAAGCTTCTCTTAGCAAAGGAAACTATCAGTAATGTGAAGAGAGAGCCTACAGTGTGGGAGAATATCTTTGCCACTCATACTTCAGATAGAGCACTAATTTCCAGAATCTATAAAGAACTCAAAAAATTCTACACGAAGAATACAAATAATCCAATCAACAAATGGGCTAAGGAAATGAACAGACACTTCACAGAAGAAGATGTACAAGTAATCACCAGATATATGAAAAAATGTTCAACATCCCTAGTAATAAGGGAAATGCAAATCAAAACTACCCTAAGATTTCATCTCACCCCAATTAGAATGGCGATTATCAAGAATACAAGCAACAATAGGTGTTGGCGAGGATGTGGTGAAAAAGGAACACTCATACATTGCTGGTGGGGTTGCAAACTAGTGCAGCCACTCTGGAAAGCAGTGTGGAGATTCCTCAGAAAGCTTGGAATGGAAACACCATTTGACCCAGCTATCCCACTCCTTGGCCTATACCCAAAGGACTTAAAATCAGCATACTACAGAGATACAGCCACATCAATGTTCATTGCTGCTCAATTCACCATAGCCAGATTGTGGAACCAACCTAGATGCCCTTCAGTTGATGAATGGATAAAGAAACTGTGGCATATTTATACAATGGAATATTACTCCGCAATGAAGAATGATAAAATTATGGCATTTGTAGGCAAATGGTCGAAATTGGAGAATATCATGCTAAGTGAGATAAGCCAATCTCAAAAAACTAAAGGAGGAATGATCTCGCTGATAAGCGGATGAGGACATATAATGGGGGGTGGGAGGGGCTAGCATTAGGTTTAGGGTTAGGTTTAGAGTTAGGTGAAGGAGAGCGGAAAGAATGAAGAAAGAAGGACTGTGTAGAGGGAAAAGAGGGGTGGGAGGGGTGGGGGGAGGGGAAAAATAAAATAAACATCATTACCCTATGTAAACGTAAAAAAAATAAAAAAAATAATAATAATAAAAAATAAAAAAAAAAAAAAGTTTTCTGGTGGAATTTCCAGAAAAACATGAGTTCTAAAAGTTTTCTGGTGGAATTTCCAGAAAAACATATAAACATGTCATCAGTGAACAGGGATAGTTTGAGTTCTTCTTTTCCAATTCGTATCCCTTTAATTTCTTTGGTTTGTCTAATTGCTCTGGCTAGAGTCTCAAGGATGATGTTGAATAGAAGTGGTGAAAGAGGGCATCCCTACCTTGTTCCAGTTTTTAGGGGGAATGCTTTCAATTTTTCACCATTTAGAATGATATTGGCCATGGACTTAGCATAGATGGCCTTTACAATGTTAAGGAATGTTCCCACTACCCCAATTTTTTCTAGTGTTTTAAGCATGAAGGGATGCTGTATTTTATTGAATGCTTTTTCTGCATCTATTGAAATAATAATGTGATTCTTAACTTTAAGTCTGTTGATATGGTGAATTACATTTATGGATTTCCTGATGTTGACGCAACCTTGCATCCCTGGGATGAAACCCACTTGATCATGGTGCACTATCTTTTTAATATATTTTTGTATGCGATTTGCTAAAGTTTTGTTGAGAATTTTTGCTTTGATGTTCATTAAGGATATTTGTCTGAAATTTTCTTTCCTTGATGTGTCTCTATCTGGTTTAGCTATCAGGGTGGTATTGGCTTCATAGAACAAGTTTGGGAGGGTTCTCTCCTCTTCTATTTCATGGAATACTTTGAGGAGTATTGTAATGAGCTCTTCTTTAAAGGTTTTGTAGAACTCAGCTGAGAACCCATCTGGTCCCGGACTTTTCTTTGTTGGTAGGCTTTTGATGACCTCTTCTATTTCATTGCTTGAAATTGATTTATTTAAGTTGTGTATGTCCTCCTCGTTCAGTTTAGGTAATTCATATGTCTCTAGAAACTTGTTGATGTCTTCGAGGTTTTCTGTTTTCTTGGAGTATAGATTTTCGAAATAGCTTCTAATTATGTTTTGTATTTCACTCGTGTCTGTTGTGATGTTTCCTTGTTCGTTCCTTGTTGTTTCCTATGATGGTTCCTTGTTGTTCATTTTAGTAATTAGAGTTTTCTCCCTCTTTCTCTTTGTTAGTGTGGCTAAGGGTTTATCAATTTTGTTTATTTTTTCAATGAACCAACTATTCATTTTGTTAATTTTTCCGATTGTTTCTTTTGTTTCAATTTCATTGATTTAGCCTCTGATTGTAACTATTTCCTGTCTTGTACTACTTTTCGTGTTGGTCTGCTCTTCTTTTTTCTAGGGCTTTGAGCTGTAGTGTTAAGTCATTTATTTGTTGATTTCTACCTCTTTTGTTGAATGTGCTGCATGAAATAAATCTTCCTGTAAGTACTGCTTTCATAGTGTCCCAGAGATTTTGATATGATGTGTCTTTGTTCTCGTTTACTTCTAAGAATTTTTTAATTCCCTCCTGATGTCTTCTGTTATCCATTCATCATATAATAGTGTATTATTTAATCTCCAGGTACTGGAGAAGTTTCTGTTTTTTATTCTGTCATTTATTTCTAATTTCAATCCACTATGATCTGATAGAGTACAACGTAGTATCTCTATCTTCTTGTATTTGCTAACAGTAGCTTTGTGGCATAAAATATGGTCTATTTTAGAGAAGGATTCATGTGCTGCTGAGAAGAAAGTGTATTCGTTCTTTGTTGTATGGTATATTCTATATATGTTGGTTAAGTCTAAATTGTTGATTGTATTATTGAGATCTATGGTTTCTTTATTCAAGTTTTGTTTAGAAGATCTATCCAGTGGTGAGAAAGGTGTGTTAAAATCACCAAGTATTATTGTCTTGTGGTCTATTTGATTTCTGGAATTGAGAAGGATTTGTTTGACGTACATGGATGAGCCAATATTCGGGGCATAGATATTTCTGATTGTTATGTCTTGCTGATTTTTGCTTCCCTTAAGCAGTATGTAATGTCCTTCTTTATCCTTTCTCACTACTTTTGGCTTGAAGTCCACATTATCTGAAATGAGGATGGATACTCCAGCTTTTTTGCTGTGTCTGTGCATGGTATGTTTTTTCCCATCCCTTCACCTTTAGTCTATGGGTATCTCTTTGTATGAGATGAGTCTCTTGCAGGCAGCATATTGTTGGATTTTTCTTTTTAATCCAAACTGCCAGTCTTTGTCTTTTGATTGATGAGTTCAGGCCATTAACATTCAGGGTTATTATTGAGATATGATTTGTATTCCCAGTCATTTGAATCATTTTTATTTTTTGACATGATTTGGTTTCTCCTTTATTTGGCTATTCCTTTAGGCTAGTTCCTCCCGTTGCTGATTTGCATTTTTGTTTTTCATCACTTCCTCATGGAATATTTTGCTGAGAATGTTCTGTAGTGCTGGCTTTCTTTTTGTAAATTCTTTGAGCTTTTGTTTATCATGGAAGGATTTTATTTGATCATCAAATCTGAAGGTAAGTTTTGCTGTGTATAAGATTCTTGGTTGGCATCTGTTTTCTTTCAGGGCTTGGTAAATGTTGTTCTAGGCCCTTCTAGCTTTTAGGATCTGGATAGAAAAATCTGCTGATATTCTTATTGGTTTCCCCCTGAATGTAATTTGATTCTTTTCTCTCACAGTCTTTAAAATTCTGTCTTTATTTTGTATGTTAGGTATTTTTATAATAATGTGCCTTGGTGTGGGTCTGTTGTAGTTTTGTATATTTGGAGTCCTATATGCCTCTTGTACCTGGTTTTCCATTTCATTCTTCAGATTTGGGAAATTTGCTGATATTATTTCATTGAATAGATTGTTCATTCCTTTGGTTTGTTTCTCTAAGCCTTCCTCAATCCTAATAAGTCTTACATTTGGCCTTTTCCCTGTAATTCTTGTAGATTCTGTTTATGATTTCTTACCATCTTCTCTGTTTGGTCAATTTTGTTTTCAAGATTAAATATTTTGTCTTCAATGTCTGAGGTTCTGTCTTCTAGGTGTTCTATCCTATTGGTTATGCTTTCTATGGAGTTTTTAACTTGGTTTGTTGTTTCCTTCATTTCAAGTATTTCTGTTTGTTTTTTTTTTTTTCAGTATCTCTAACCCTTTCTTGAAATGATCTCTTGATTCCCGTATTTGCTCTTTTAACTGTTGATTGGTGTGATCATTTAATGCCTGCATTTGCTCTTTCATCTCCTCCTTCAATGCCTGCATTTGCTCTTTCATCTCCTCGTTTGCTTCCCTGATTGTTTTAATTATGTACATTCTGAACTCCCTTTCTGACATTTCTTCTGCTGTGCTGTCATTGGGTTTTATTGATATAGTATCTAGGTTTGTTTGGGACATTTTCTTCCCTTGTTTTCTCATATTGGTCAGATATCAGTGGGACTCTGAGATATATCAGATTTCCTCTATTGGCTTATAGTGTCCCTGTAGATTTCCAGTGTATCAACTCCCAGTCTTCAGTAGCCTGAAGTCTTGGAGTAACTTGAAAATGCCATGCTTCCAAAGAAAGCTGCCCCTAGCCTGCTACTGGTTCCAGGACTTGAAACTGGCTCTATGCAGAAAGGCTCTCACTGGGGGGCCTGCTCTGAGAAGCTGGTTGTGTGGGAGGAGCCCACCACCGGAGTGTGCAGGGCTACCTGTGGAAGACGGTAGCTGCCCTGCCCTGCTCTGATAAGCCGCCCCTATCCATGCCTGTCACCTAGGCCAAGCTCACCAGGTGGGGGAGACTCACCTGTGGCTCTATTTTAGTCCGAGACTCTTAATGCCTACCCTTCTTGAATCCTGGGTTCTGGAGCAACTGGAGATGCAGTCACCCTCTAGTCCACCATCTTGGATCACCCCATGGAAAGAGCCTGAGGCCGGAGGGGGCAGGGCCACCTGGAGAAGTCTCTGGCTGCCCTGCCCTGATCCCAGAAGCTACCTACAGGTTGGAGCTCTCTGTTGGCTCGGGGACTTGTGACTGGCTCTGTGTAGAAAGGCTCTCACTGGGCGGTCTGCTCCAAGAAGCTAGCCTTGAAAGGCACCTCCCACCGGATGGGGCCAGGCTGCTTGGGGAAGTCCCTGGCTGCCCTGTCCTGGTCCCTGAAGCTGCTTGCAGGCCAGAGCTCACCACACTGGCTCTGGAACTTGGAGCAGGTTCTGTCCATTTATCATTTTTTTAAAAAGGCCTACTCTCTCAAAGGCTATCTATAGCAAGAGTATTTTGAAGTGTGTTAATATACCCTTCTCTTTTGTATTTGTGTTTTACAGAACCTAGCACCTGTTTTTCCAAAGTATTCATTTTTATCAGGGAGGATTCAGATTATACTAGAAAAGAAAATGAAGAAAAAAAGATGAACTCAGTAATCAGTTTTTTACAGCAAATGTAGAATTTTGGGAGGCCACAGCTGCATGGTCACTTCATGCAGCAACTGAGAGTCTGTGGAGAGGTGGAGTGGCACTTCAGTTGTCTGACACCCTTAGAGGAAAAGCACACACCTCTGGACTCCGAATACAGCCCTTTCATCCTGGGATGAATGAGTGTACCAGCCGCCCAGGAGTCCAGTCTGGGAACTATAGACTGGTTGTCTAGTCCCACCCTGGCTGGGTGTGTGGGGCCAGAGATAACTGTGTATTCACTCTCTGTGGGTTAGATATTTTCTTTCTAGACTGGGTGCTATCTGAATAAACTAGCAAAATCTCATCACTCTTAGGTTGAGGAACAAGACCCCTGGGGTAAGAATTTCCTAGCAATATCAACTGTGCTTTCCTAATTCAAAGACCATGAGAAACCTGGCCCCACACTCCTGTCTACCTCCAATCCACTGAAGCACCATATTGGAAGTCCTCTGAGTAGACCTGCAGGGAAAACACAGATGCATATCCCTTTTGTGGCTACCCACTGCACTCCACCAGTTTTGCCCTGGAAAATAAAGACCTACATGGGTTATCTTTTCTAGAGACCTCCAGTAAACTCAGAATGAGAGGCATCTTCTGGCATCCTGAGGGCTCCAGGGCACAGTAAGTAATAGAAAAGCACAAGCAAAGAGCAAGTGGGCTGCCATCTTTTCAGTTACTTCTCTTCTCCCCATGACTTACCCATCTTTTACTATTACTTATGAGAGTTAACATATATGTACCAACACATATAAATCTATAAATGACTATATGAACTGTAGAAACAAGCTCATTGTACAATAAAGGATAATAAATTGTAGAGCATACCTACACATATAAATGGTATGGGACCATCAAAAATATGAAACAGAAAAATACCAATTATACAATGTCAAATGAAGAAAGTAGGATAAAAAACTATATGTTTTATAAAGGTGCATGAATTCAAAGTAAAAAACACCAATATTTCCATCATTATAAATTTCTTAGTACAATGAATTTTTCTGTATTTTCTAACATAAACTTGTACTGTTTTCAAAATTAGAACAAATGAAATACTAGTAAGACTAATATGTATGTTGAACATAAGCAATCATAAATGACCAAGTCCTTATTTGTTACAATTATTGAAATGATTTCTTGTAAGTTTAATATTAGTATGAAATACATTATGAAGAGTTTAGCAAAAAAACTTTCCCTAATCAGCAAAATTAATGTTTTCTCTTGTCTGCACTCATAGGAGACCTTTGCACCACACAGATTAGTGTACAAAAAAAAAAAAAAAAAAAAACACAAGTTCCATGCAAAACCCCCAAACTTCAATACATATTTAGATTTATGCTATCAACCCTATGCCATGAAAAAGTACAATTATAAGCTCAATAAAATGGCATTAAACTTGGAAAGACTTATATTTATTTATTCTTATGAGATACTTAGAAAATGATTACCTAACATGCAGATCTCTACAAGGAGGGGAAGTATAAATATAAAATCTAATCCAATATCTTTCAAGAAACATTTTAGGAAATAGAATCCTACTAACCCAAACCTTGACCTAATATGTCATACACAGGACATTTATCTTTTCCTCTTCCTGTAACTCTACTATCATAGATGCAACTTGAATTCAGGCATAATTCAAAACATGCAGAAGGAGGATGGAATCCTTAGTTTTCTAGTAGTGCAACAGAAGTAAGTTAAAAAGGCAGGTGGAGGAGGTGGACAGCATTCTGAAGGTGCCTGTGCCCAGAAGAGCACAAACTAATCTCAGAAATACAAAGGCAAATCCTGACTTATTACAGGAACATAAAGTTTAAAGCTAGCCAGCAGTTCAATACCATTCCTATCATTATGCCAAATTTCACCATTTTCATTAGACATAAACATGCAATTACCATAAAATGATAAAAAGGGGCTAAGAAGAAAGGTCTGCATAGAAAATTAGAAAAGTAATGTACGTGAGAGAAAAATTCTACTATGCTTCATCTTCAGGTTATGCGACATCTCATGTTATGTGACAAGGTTTGTGACAACAGTCATTGCAGATGCCTTGGAAACCAGGAAGGAGCCTGATGGGTGTGTGGTATGGGTGTGTGGTATGAGTGTGTGGTAAACAAAGAACTATATACTCAGAGAAACTTCTGGGTGGGTTTCAGCACTTCAGGAAGTTGGTGTAATGGAGAAGAATGAATGGAAGAGAAACTGGAAATTTAGAAACACATGTAAAACCTGTCAGCCTTTTTTCTTGTGTTTCTAACATCAAATAAAATGAGATTTACAAGGAGTCCAACATTTTATTTTCCTTCTTACCTTAGAAGAATGGAAGGTAAACAGTTGATTTTACATCTGCCTTTTCTTATCTATGAGTAGAAGACTTTTGTCTTCCATGAGACTTAAGTATTTTCCTGTTGTGATGTGGCATAGTCGAACAGCTGGCCCCATCTTATGTTGCTCCCACTCCACCTAAGAAAACAACAGAACTTGGTCCAACAGCATCACAGGAGCAGCAGAAATTAAAACATGCGGGTTGCACTATACTTAAATACAAGTGTACACACACACACATATATATATATATATATATATATATATATAATTAAGCTGCCATCTTTATAACACGAGGAAAAGGAAATACACCTATGTACTTAGAGTGCCTATTCCTAAATTTTCTGAATTGTGAAGTTTTGTAAAACTATGAGTTTACTCCATGTGCACCAGTCTGTCACTTCATTTTTCACTGGATGAAAAAAAAAATGTATGCCAGGAACAGAGGATTCTGGGGGCCAAGAGTGGCAGGGGTTTCTGTGTGATCTCTGGAGGTTGTGCATCGGGCCTGGGCTGAAATGAGCTACAGGAGGACAGCACCCTTATCTTTCTTATGCAGGTGGGACAGGAAAGGAAAACCAGGGTCAAGTAGGTGGCAGGTGAAGGAGCTCCAGAGCTGTGGGCAGAGTGGGTACCTGTGGAGTTCTCCAAGTGCCATGGAGAAAACAGCAAGAAGGGAGCTTTGCCTATAGCTTAAATGGGCTCAGGTCCTCCCACCAACAAATCCCACACCAGAACAAAGACAGGGAGTTCCTCATGACAGTCAAGGGCAAATTCTCAGAATATCAATTCACAAGATGCAGGACTCAGGAGTATCCTGCCAAAGAAAACCCTGTTTCTCCCTCTCTGGACACAGCCTTTACTCTTTATGTAAATCAAGAGAGAGCATAAAAGATGACACAGTAGACAGGCTGACTTTTGAACCTGCAAGAGGTGGAAGAGGAAAAGGAGAAGGTGATTTGAGCCAATTCTCAAAACAATAATCAAGCAGAGATCTTCCCTCTCATATGAAGATAAAATACAGACTACTCAAGATGCCCCTAAAGAGGTTCCTAGCCTGACTTCAGGAGGGAGTTGGAAGAAAAGAGAGCTGCTGCAAGGGAAAAAAATAGGGATCGTCCAACCTTAGAACATACAACATCCTCTTCAGTGTCAAAAAAGCCTCCATAGATCAGATTCCTGTGGCCAACCTCGATGCAGATGATCCTTTAACAGATGAGGAAGAGGAAAATTTTGAAGAGGAGAGTGATGATGATGATACTTCAGTTCTTCTTTCAGAACTGGAAAAAATTAAAAAAGAAAGGGCAGAAGAGCAGGTCAGGAAGGAACAAGAACAAAAACCTGAAGAGAAAATTCATATGGAGAACATTCCAAGTGGAAACCTTCTTCTTAATCTCACAGGCCCATCCCAGCTTCAGGCCAACTTCAAAGTTAAAAGAAGATGGGCTGATGATACTGTGTTCAAGAACTGCACAAAAGGTGAAGATAATCAAAAGAAAAACAAAAGGCTGATAAATGATACTCTGCCATCCAAATTTCACAAAAAGTTCATGGAAAAATATATTAAGTAGTACAGTATTATGTGCTTATTAAAGACTGTAAAATGTTAAAAAAAATGTATGCCCAACAAAATTTTACCTTTATACTCAGTATTTATCAAGTGTTAATATTTAGGTGGATTTGATCAACTGTACATTCACATTCAATGAAATAATATTATTATTATCATTAATAATACTAAAAGAAAAACTTCTTCAAATTACAAACTAATAGAAAATATATAAATGTATATAAACATTTTGTTGCAAAGGAGTATGGTGAGAAGGAAAAGTCTTCCAGTCACAAAAATATACTACCTTTGTGTTAACATTCTATAATGAGAGGGTAACTGAAATGAGAAAGAGGAATCATACACATTGGTTTTTTTAACTGTTAAATAAGATAAGGTCAAATATTTTAAAAATAAATTAAAGTGAGAATGAAATCACAACAGCATTTTCAAATGGATACTTTGAAAGGAGTGGTGGTATCATTTTAAAATGTCACTCCTTTAGTACACTGGAAGTTATCTTCCATGAACCTACCTAAACTAAGCACAGAAAAATTCCTGTCCACCTTCCAATGTTTGAAAGATGTACAAATGTTTATGAAATTACCATGTGGGATATTTAACCAAAACCAACTGAAGACCACTAAACTATTGTAATCATCATTCCATAGGTTATAATCTCACAGGAAAAAAAATCTATAAAGGCAGCAATTGGAGGAAGATACTGTTCATGCCTATGGGGAGAAAGATACTGCCCATGGGGAGGAAGTGCCCATGGGGACTGTAGTCCTCAGTTCTTTCCTTAGAGTGTAATACACCTTAACTTGAGGGGTGGGGTTGTGGCTCAATGGTAGAGCACTCACCCAGCAACCATGAGGCCCTGTGTTTGATCCTGAGCATCTAATAAAAATAAAGGTATTGTATCCATTAACAACTTTTATATATATATATATATATATATGATTTTTTAAACTTTAATGGTTTTCAAAGAACTGAACCTTCTAATTATTAAAATAAATCTGATACTTTAATTCTATTTAACACAGCTTAACACCACACCTTTATCGATACTATATTTAAAGGACTTAAAGACAATCTTCAGAGAACCTTTGAACTGATCAAAACTGTGTATTTCTTTATCAATTATTACTATAATGAGTATTTGTGACTTTTATTACAGTCTAGATTTCTCAATCAGGTATTGAGCTCTCTGTAAATAAAGATAGAGACCACCAAATATACCTCTTGTCCTGCCATTCAGGCTGTTTCTTGTTGCACAGGAACCTGGGTCTGGGTTGAGACATTCTACTTATGAAACTCTTATCATGTCTAGTCTCCAAAGGCACCAGAGAAAACACTGCTTTCATAGTGAACAGTTCAGTTGAAACAAAAAGGGTCAATTTTTACTCTTGCCATGTTTCATTCTTTGGACCCTTTTTCAAGTCAATTAAAAGAGGAACACAAATGGGATGGCTTTAGAGTAAATGGGCATACTTTTTGACAGAAGATAACACATATGGAAATAAAAATGGTCAAAATAACAATAAACACCAACTTAAGCATATTCTCTAATTTTTTTCATCTAATCTCATTTGTTCTTTCCTTCCCTCCTGTAAAGAATAGATTCACCTTATTCTTCTAACTTACGTCCATGAGGGAGAGCACCCCACAGACACACCCCCTTTAATCCTTATGGCATAAAACCACTTTACCAGACTTTTTCATCTCAGAAAAAACATCTCAGAATTTTCACTAACAGGAATTAAAACTGAAAAATTTAAAAATAGTTACTAATTATCTTAACATTTAATAGTACCTTTGAAACTGGAGTTCTGTGATGAAACTCAGTTCACTGCTTCTGCATGCAGGTGAGGGTCTGCTCAAGTTGCAACACTTCTCTTGGCTACAGAGGCCTGGGCCTGCATCTCCACCTGCTAATGTCGGTCCATCCCATCAAGTGCTGCACATCCATTTCTCCTTCTTTCTGAATTCTTGTCTCATGAAGTTGAAGAATTTACTCTGCAGAAGAGAACCCTAGCACTGTAACACCAGACTCCATGGCACGTTTTCCTCATTAGGTCACTCTGCAAGGGGTTTATACAGCTCTTGGTTCACTGCTTTTGGTTCAAATCTATGCTAATTAGGACTTGGACCATACTAGCTGCTATTGGTCAGTTCTTTTTCTTTTTGTAAAATACATAAAGATTTATGCATTGCAGCCCCAAAATGAAAATAACCCAACCTTAATCAACAAGTGAGCAAACACATTGGGATATAGCTTAGTGTCAAAGCACTTGCCTCACATTGGTCAAGCTCTGGCATCAACCCCCAACTCTCCAAAAAAAAAAAAAAAAAAAAAAAGAGAAAAAAAGAGAACCCTACTCAAAAACCATAAGAAAAAAATGTGAATAAGCAAATTTTATAAATACATAAAACCATATTGATGGAGAGACACCCAACTCAACTAAGCTCTCCGTTCTTAGCTTATTAAGGTAAGTTTCAGGGAATTGTAACTATATCAAGATTAAATAATAGTAACATCAAATCCTTTCTTAATCAAATGAGATGTAAATAGTTAAGGGAATAAGCATTTTTAATAAATGTTCAGATTTCTTTGATACAGAATAACACCAGACATTCTAGATGTGGATTGCAATTCTGGATTACAAGAAAGGACTGGGAGGACACAGGCAGGGCAGCCTAATAGTGAGCAAGGGAGGAAAGGCAGGGAAAGGTCAGGTGTAGGGCTGGGGTGCTCTAGATGTCAGACTCAGAGGTAAGCAGATGGGCCTTAGAGGTCATGGACTTTAGGGGGGAAGACTGTGAGGTTCTCTGAAGTCTGAAATTAAGACTGAAGGAGAGAAGGAAGATGGCAGAGAGAACATCCAGAGACCTTACAGGATCTACACATCACTCAGGTCTCAGATACAGTCCCTCCCTCCATATCCAGCAGGGACAAAATGACATGAACAAATGCTCAGATGCTGAAGACCCGTGTGTAAAATGGCATCACTTTTGCATATTATCTATAAATGTCTTCCCTCAGACTTTAAATCTTTGCCAGATTACTTATAATGCCCAACACAATGAGAATACCATATAGATAGTTGTCTTGCTGTGTCATTTAGGGTTTGGCACAGATCCTAAGCTTCTGAATAGTTTCAGTCCATGTCTAGTTGAATCCACAGAGGCAGATCCCATGACTGTGGTGAGTTGACTGTATTTAGAGTATGTCAGGTACATACATGTGAGATGGAGATGGTGTCTTCAGGGAATGGGTACAGTTACAGAATGTAAAAGTTTCAGACTGGAGACAACTATATAGAAAGTTATACTTCCTCTCATGGACCAAGCAGACTCATGATCCAATGTCTACAAGGTAATCCAGAACTTCCATTGTTGTATCCACCAGTTCTATGTGAAATTTGTTATTTACAACTTTATTTTGAAAGGGAATAATAAGAAAAATAAAAGTAGAATTTGGAGAAGAAAATATTATTATCAACAGGGAAAAAATGATGACATAAGTATCCAAAGAAATGGGCATAATGGTTAGAAGAACAAAGTAATGTGATGTGAAGCATTTGACAACTTTATTAAATTTAAAGTACGTGATGACAAGGGTAATCACTATGGTCACTTTATATTATTTGTTATGAACACAGGTGTCACTGGCTACCTGGCCTAAAATGTTTCCAAGTGCCTTTAAATCAGCACAACAACCCTAATACATACTTTCTCTCTCTCCACTTTGCAGATCAGGAAATGGGACACGAATCTGTTATCATGTCCACCAGTGGTGGACCTGGACAGCTGGGGACTTGAGTGCAGTTTCAGGAATGGGTCCCTGGTCAGATTAACCCAGTAGTGGGAAATTCCCTCCCCTGCCAGAATTACTTGTTTGGAGGTCAGATACTGTGTGGCTAATAAAACATGAACAGTAGTTTATCAGGTGGTTTGGGAACTTGCATGCTCTTTCTCAAAAGACAGCTACTTGAAGCAGCCTTCTTCCACTTCCCCCTCCCATGTCAGGGGAAGCACACAGCTGCAGGAATTGACAAAAGACAGCAGAGGCCATAAAAGGGATCTGGCACTGCAGAAAGCAGAGTGCCAGTTACATGAGCCCAGATACTCCCTCTGTGGCTAAAGGCAATTAGGGTTAGGGTACTCAAGTTGTTGTAGACTGAACACACCCCAACAGACACACCATTCCAACTGCAACTGTTCCCTCTCTTTCTATTTGACTAAGTCATTTTAAAATCATATCTCTAGCCATGTTCCATAAAAGCAAACCACAAAACTAGTCACAGTGAGGAGTTGGGCTCACACCCTAGCCCCAGAATTTGGTAGAGTACATTAACACTACTTCTGTAGGTTCTAAAATGATAACAATAAATCCCAAGTAACTTTGTGGAGTTTTGTGGTGCACAGGCTGGAGGGATAAGTAGCTCAGAAGGATAAGGCTGAAGTGTGGACTTTGCTGAATGGACTTTTCTATGACCACATGAAAATCATCATAATTCCTTCTGCTCAAGTTCACTGCTCATGGACACAGGAGCATAGGATCTGCTGAAGGGATCAACGGAGACTGTGGGACTAGGTGACAGGTAAAGGTAAGATGCATATTACCTCAGTTTACCCACAACAACCTTCTCTCTGAACATTATCCACAGGTGACATACCTCTGCACAAATCACCTCCTTTGAGGAATTCATCTGGTGTCACACCAGATCAAGTTACACTATGCTGTTAAAAAAATATACCAATCCAGTCTGTCCCTCATTCAGAAATTCAGTGCTATAACTTCTACACTCAGAGAAAAACATATTTAGTATTTTGGCACCACGACAAAATCCTCATCCTGATGATGCTGTGGGTACAATAATGAATCTAGACTCTTGTAAAGCTTCAGTGTTTTTGATTTTGCTCACAGAAATTCTAGTCATATGTTACCCTCCTATGTCTGAGAGCCACAAGTTTTATTTGCTAAATTGTAATGTGACTTTATAAAGTTTAACAGAGGTCAATTACATAACAAAGAATTTTCATATATTTTGAGCGCTGTACATTCTTCATAGTAAAAGTGCCTTATTTCTTTTCTATGTTCTGGTAAATCTTTCTATTCCACCAGAATCCAGTCATTTCATCAATGTACATTTACAGGATATCCTCTCTATGCCAGATGCTAAGTTAGATGACAGAGCTGCAAAAACCAGAAAGGAACTGTTCTTGCCTTTAAAACCAGGACCATACAACAAAGTAAAAATGTGGTAAGTACTACAGTATGATGAACACCCACTACCCAAGACAGCTGCATACTCACTGGCAAAATCTGAGGCCTCTCCCGATTCTGAGTAAGAGAGAACTAGAAGCTACTGCAATACTTTAAGCCCATAATAACAAAGGCCTATGTTTGTAATGGTCCAACAGGAACATGGCAGAAACCACCCCAAGCATCACTTAACTTAGATTGAGCACACTTAGAAACTGAGAAAAGCTGATCCCATCAAGAACAGGGAAGGAGATTAGAGCGGATCCCTGCCACAATGGGGCTGTGAAAAGAGGGGGACTTGTGACAATGACTTTAGAACAAAATGGAAATATTTAATCCACATCCACAAGGAGATCTCTCACCTCACAAACCACAGCATGGACAGCCTCTGCCATTACCCAAGCCCATCTGTTACTCCAGGTACTTTCCTCACTCAGACAGATTTAGATTAACATCATTAGTTATTAGTAAATTACTAAAGATTTAGTCTTGATCAGGAAAATGTTATAAAACTGCTCTTAGCCTGTTAAACATACTAACTCCATTGTGTTGGGAATTCCAAAGTCCTTACCCAGCAACTCTACAGAGAATTAGGGATGGTTTTCCAGGGATGGCTTCTTGCCAGTGGTGTCACTTCAGCCAAGTACATGGCACTGCTGTAGATGTGAAGTTGGTGGATGCACTCCAGCACGAGGCTTAATATTTCCTGGAGGGAAAAGAATCCCCATCTGATGCCACCCACTGTCATAAAGAATATGCTAAACCGACTTAAGAAAATAAGTCTGGCTCATGGCATTGTCTGTTAATAATAAAAAAAATTGAGATGGCTTATTTAAAGGACTGGAAGATAGATAATTGCACAGGAAATAAAATGTTCTTCAAATAATTCAAGTCATTTTAAATCCTGAGTGCCATTTTCAAAGAGGAAGGGAAGAATAACATAAAAATACTCATTGTACAATTTCATTTGTATGATTTAATGCTAGACTAAATTAGTCCATCATAAATGGCAGTCTAATGTTAAGTAACCATCTTTCCTGGACAGTTTTAACTACCTTAATAGATATAATTCTTTTATTTGATATTATGAAATCTTTTTTCCCTTCTTTTTTCTTGGTGTTCCTACTGTGCTGATTGATTCACAGTATATATACACATACACACCTTTCTTGTTTCTCATCCTTAGCATTTTTAATGCAGTTATATTTCTTTGCCTTGTTTGAGGGTTATGACATTTTTGTTTTATTTTGTTTGCTTGTGTCTCATTTCTTTCTCTCTTCTTCCTTCTCCGATTAACAACTAAGTTCCTTTGTTCTTTCTTCTACTTTTCTTTTTTCTCCTCTTTATTGATAACCTTCAGTTGCTATATCTGTGTTCTCTCACTTCAAGTTTTAAGCATTCTAAACTTTTTTTTTAACCTACCTATCACATTTTCTGTTTTCTTAATGAACTGTATTTCCACTATCTTTTAGAACTATTTGGTCCATGTTACTGCTGTCCCTACCATTCATGCTGTTGTGGTTTTTAATTATATGGATGGCATAGTTCACACCTGCAACTTAGTATAATGTCAGTTCTTGTTCACAGTTATTTATTGTTTATGCTGCTGGCAATTGCTGACCTTGCCATTTCTGTTTTGGGGTAGTTAGTGTTGTAGATGTCATAGTAGGTACTGGGTTATTTATTATAATGCTGTATATAGTTTGCTTCAGTTGTTTTTTAATTTTTTTCCTGCCTCTTATGTGAAGTGCTAGCAATCTACAGAGAAACTACAAGTTCACAGGGAATGAACTCTGCTAATAAACTAAATCAAACTGAGTGAAGAGACAGCTCACCTTGATCTACACCCAAATTAACTGTACTCAAACTTCAGCAACACTGTATCTAAAAATCACAGAAAACTCAAACCCCTAGAACAAATGATTAGGTTCCAATAGGAACAACTGACAGGACCCTTAGTTTCCACTCATGGACCTTCTACAGAAAAAACAGAAGACACTTTGGTGAGAGAAGGTCATGCCCTAAAAAAACCCACATGTAATAGTGGAAGATAAATCAATCCCAAAAGATACATAAAACCAACCCAGGAAAACATGAAATATGAATATACAAGGTAACACAATACCTTCTCAATTTCATGATTCACCAGCAACTGACCCTAAAGATATTGAAATAAAGGAAATATCATAAAAAATTCAAAATAATGACTAGAAAAGTGGTCAATGAATTCCAAGAGAACATAAATAACAACTGAGCAAATTAGGAAGGTAATAAAGGATATGAATGAGAAATTCAATAAGGAGTTACACATAATGAAAAATAACCAAACATAAATCTTAGAAATGAAAGACACAATAAATCAAATAAAATATTCATCTGAATGTCTGTTAGTGTAGACCATGCTGCAGACACAATCTCAGAGCTGGAAGACAAAGTGCCAGCATTGACCATTCAGACACTATTTAAGGAAAGAAAATAAACAAACATGATAGGAATAACAAGAATTCTGGGACATTAAGGGATCAAATTTAAGAATCACTGGAATTAAAGTGGGTTATGACATACAACTAATGGCATGGATAACTTCTTCAAGGAGATAATAACTGAAAAACTTCCAAACCTTGACAATGAGATGGACATCCAAATACAGAACCCCAAATAGGCAAGATTGAAAAAAAAAAAAAAGATTCTCCATAATGCATTGTAATTAAAATGCCTAACAAAAAAAGATTAGAAGTTTAAAAGCCTCAAGAGGAAAATATCATGCCCATTTACAGACAAGTCAATCAGCATTACCTCTCATTTCTCAGCATGAACTTTAAAATCCAGGAAAGTTTAGAATGATGTGTCCCAAGTCCTGAAAGGAAATAACTGTCAAACAAGATTGCTATATTCAGCAAAGTTATCTCTCAGATTCAGAAAAGAAATAAAAACCTTCTAAGATAAGCAGCAAGTCATAGAATTCATGACTACTAAGCCATTACTACAGAAAATTACAAAAATATTTCACACAGTAGAAATTTAAAAAAACTCTAGCACTCACAAATGAAAAAAATCTCATTTGAAGAATAGTTAAGCAAGTGAAAAACAGGACCAAATTTAACATAAGAAATAAATCAAAATGGCAAAAACTAATAAACATGTCTCTGTAATAACATTGAATTTAAATGGTCTTAACTCTCCAATTAAAAGATGTAGGCTGGTAGAATGGATTAAAAATAATAACTAACTGTGCTATTTGAAAGGGACACACCTTACAGGCAAATACATGCATAGGGTGACAATGAAAGGATGGAAATTGATATACCATTTGAAGAGAGTCTGAAAACCAGGAAACTAGCCATTTTCATTTCCAATGAAGCAGAATTCAAGCCTAAATTAATCAGAAGAGATCAGAAAGGTCACTTCATACTGATAAAGGAAACAACCCAGCAAAACGATAAAACAAAACAATATTTATGCCCCAAACATTGGTCAACCTAATTATATAAAACAGAAAACACTGTGATTAGAGCCTCAGATAGTTCTCAGTACAACGTAAGGTGATTACAACACACCCCTCTCATCAGTCACACAGAAACTCAGTAAAGACTCATCAAACCTAAACAATATTTTTAAAAAGAACTTAGCAGGCATCTATAGAATATTTCATTCAACAGTATTTGAATATAATTTCTTCTCAGCTGCTCATGAAAGCTTCTCCAAAACAGACCATACTTTAGGTCACAAAGCAACATTTACCCCATATGCACGCACACACACACAAAAGATGCAATTCATTACATAAATTCTGATCACAGTAGAATAAAATTAAACACCAAAAAAGTACAGAAACAATATAAACATAGAGATTGAACAAAACAATTTTGAATAATGCATGGGTGATAGAAGAAATCAGAGGAGAAATTTAAAAGTTCCTGGAATCAAATGAGAATAATGATACACATACCAGGACCTCTAGGACACTATAAGGCCAACTGTAAAAGGAAAGTTGATAGCTGTAAGCACATACATAGAAAAATCACAAATCTCAAAAAAATAAAAAAGTAAAAAACAACATAACAATGCATCTCAAGGCCCTTGAAAAACAAGAGACAACAATTTTAAAATATTACAAAACCAGTAAAAGGAAGGATAAAATTGATTAGATTTGAAATCAATGAGAATAAAAACACAAAAAAAATCAAAGAAAAAAAGAGCTGGTTTTTCAAAAAAGATAATCAAGATTGAGAAGCCCTAACCCAAACTAACCAAAAGAAAAGAATGCAAATTAATAAAATTAGAGAAGAAAAAATCACCACAGACATCACAGAAATCTAGAGGATCATTGGAACTATTTCAGAAACTTACACTCCAACAAATTGAAAAATCTAGAAGAAATGGAAATGTTTCTGGACACATGTGACTTGACAAAATAGAATAAGGAGGACACAGAAAACTTAAGCACACCAGTAACCAGAAAGGAAATAGAAGCAGTAGTAAAAAGTCTTCCAATGTGGAAAAGACCAGGACCAGAGAGATTCTCACCTGAATTTTCCAGAACTTTCAAGAACTAATTCCAGTGTTTCTCCATGAAACAGAAAGGGATTGAACACTTTAAAGTCATTCTATAAAGCCAGTATCTCATTCATACTAAAACCAGATAAAGCACATGAAGTAAAGAAAACTACCAACCAACATCCCTAATGAACTTAGAAGAAAATATTGTTAGTATTAGCAAATTGTATTTAACAACAGCATGTTAAGAAGATCGTACATCATGACCAAGTTGTTTTTATCCAAGATGAAAGAATGGTTTAACTTATGCAAATCAAAAAAAGTGAACAACAGAGTCAAGTCTCATACATTGTCAAATTCATAATGATGGTGCTGGTCTTGAGTGCCTGTCTCAGAAGACAGCCTGTGAGCTGCATGCTGTATTCCCCAACAATCCCAGGCCATCTGAGAGAAGGGCTGCACATGCCTTCCCTCCTTTCTCTTTTGCAGTAGGACCTCAGGGTTGTGCAGTTCTTTCTCACACAGTCAGGTGCCCCAGGGGGAGTCATCCCTCTCCAAGCTGCTGTGGTTATTTTTAATTTCTCTATCATTATTTCAGGAGTGGGCATTTGACCAAACTCTGGTTAATGAGACAAATAGTCTGGTGTGAAAAGAGGTTCTGGAAACATATTCTCTCCTAAGAAAGGGCTGAAAGAAAAAGTGGTCTCTCTTCTTTCTTTGGACACTGTACTGTCTGAATAATTAAAGCCCTGTAGCCATCTCACTATGGTGAACTGGCAGCCAGTCAAGAGATGGACAGTGAGGGTCAGTGACTCTGAGTCCACTCTGTCTCTGGATTGACAAACTGCCTTTGGGAGTTTCACAAATGTGGCACCAAGAGAAGGAAGTAAAAAGTGAAAAGTGGGAAGGTCAACAAAGCAGTGCTGAAAACAACCACAGTCACACGAGCTGGGCAAATGCTCTGACACTGAGCTCCTTGTCCAGTCCCCCAGCTTGTTCTCTTGATGAACACATTCCATGGGGCCACAAAAGGTTTCACAGTCAGCAAAAATGTTCTCTTTACCAGAAAAAAATAAGCTAAATACTCCAATATTAAGTGTCAATTATTATCAGTAATCTTTGTAATGGAATATTAAATTATGGTCAAGATTCTATTAAGAAAATGTATTAGTACATGAGACTTTATTAAATAAAAATTAAATACAACACAGTTTGTAGCTGATCCTAGTTGGCATTAACAAAATACAAATATGCTGTAAGTTCCAGTGTGCACACACACACAGGTGTATCTGAATGGTGGACTGTAAACTACTAAATTATCCTACTTTCACATCACAGTATCCTCTTGTAAACTTTTCTATAACAACATCTATTAAATATAGAACATATTTTCAAATAGCTACTACCTCATGAAAAAAAATTACTACCTAATCTGCCAGAGATATTAAAAATAAAGGTCCACTAATTTTTACAGTAAAACATCTTTCTCAATTTCATCTCCACCTTCTCTATTCTTAGCCTGTCCTCACATGCAGTCACCTAGGGAGGCCTACTGGCAAAGAGACATGTCGGGAATGCAGGGCCAAGCAGGAAACAAGCCCAGGGACACGGAGACACACTTAAGGGATGCTTGGTCATTATTCTTTTGGCCCTAAGCGTGAGCTGTGACATGTCACATTAGCGTCCAGAATCACAGTCCCTGAGTGGAAATACAGAGAAACCTGGACAGTAAAGGGAATTAGAATGCAAACTCTGAACGCCACAGAATATTAGGCGAGAGTGGAACAGAATGTGTGAAATGCCAATGCGGTAGGTAAAATGTATTAAGAGGTACATTGTTAGCTAATAGGAATTAAAACTGAGAAATTAAAGAAGTTTCAAATTATCTAACGTATAACCCTACCTTTTTTATGGAGTTTCGCGATGAAACTCAGTTCACTGCTTCTGCAGGCAAGAGGGGGTCGGCACAAGCTGCATGTCTCTGTAGTACAGAAAGGTTGCAGGTCCTAACAACGGTCCATGCCTTCAAGCATAGCAGGAGACCCCAGCAGCTCACCACCCACCAATTCCTCCAAATTCGAAGAATAAACTCCGTCGACATTGCAGGCTTTCAAGAGTGGCAGTAGCTCACCAACCATTTCTTCCCCACTCCCCAATCAGAAGAAGTAACCTGGCCACAAAACAGTAAGCAGAACACCACCATACCACTGGAACACCACACACTGCACCCTGTTTAAGGGTTTATATAGCCCTTGATTCACTGCTATTGGTCCAACCTTATGCTAATTAGGGTTTAAAAGAAGGATAAATAATATTGGTCCAAATTCATGTTAATTAGTGCATGGAAACGGTACTAACGCTATTGGTCCAAATTCATGCTAATTAGTGTGTGCAACGTACTAACGCTATTGGTCAGTTTATTGAATATTTATTGAGATTCATTCATAGCAGCTCATTAACATGTGCATGAATGGGCTGGTTGTGTTCAGCCGCAAAGCACACGCCTTGAACTCATCAAACCTTGGGTTCGATCCCCAGTTCCAAAAGAGAAAAGACAAAAAAGAGCATCATCAAAAAACAAGAAAAGGAGAATGCGTGAAAAAGCAAGACTTATGAATACATAAAACCTTACTCAGGACACTCTGCACGTCTGTCCCTCTGCACTTTAGTTCATCTTACTTGTTACACCGCCACCACCAGGAGGGAGATCTTGCATCTGCAGGTTGGGCAGTGTGGCAACCAGATCAGTGTTAACTTCTGGGAGGTGATCAGCCAGGAGGATGGAATTGATCCTACCAGTATATACCATGGGGACAGTCATCTGCAGTTGGAGCAAATCAACGTGTACAACTACAG
Organism: Sciurus carolinensis; assembly: GCF_902686445.1. Classification (NCBI taxonomy): domain Eukaryota; kingdom Metazoa; phylum Chordata; class Mammalia; order Rodentia; family Sciuridae; genus Sciurus; species Sciurus carolinensis. Next base: position 30,321,447 of record NC_062224.1, read on the forward strand.
CAGGGACACCGATGGCAAATATGTGCCCCTCGCTGTGCTCATGGACCTGGAGCCCAGCTGCATGGACTTGATGCACTTGGGCCCCTTTGAGCAGATCTTCAGGCCAGACAACTTTGTCTTTGGTCAGAGTGGTGCTGGAAATGACTAAGCCAAGGGGCACTAAACAGAAAGCATGGAACGAATGGACTGCGCTAGATGTTGTGAGGGGGTAGAGAGCTCTGACTGCCTGCAGGATTTCCAAATGACCCACTGCCTCGGTGGAGGGACTGGGTCTGGGATGGGGAGCCTCCTCATCAGCAAGATCTGGGAGAGTACCCAAACAGGATCACGAACTCGTTCAGTTCGGTGTCCTCTCCTGTCAGACACAGTGGTTGATCCCTAGTCCACCAGCATGCTTCCATTTGCAAGACATTTCATAAGTCAATACTTAAAAATAACAGTAAGTCTTGTAAGGGTTGTAAGAATGGTTGGAGGAAACTGAACAGGTGCATGTGGAAATATGTTAGGGTAATCAAATGCTTTTATATCTTATTTTTCATAGTAGTCTTACAACATAAATGGTTTCTAAATATCTGGAGAACAATATAACTAACAATAATATTATATGCTGGTTAAATTTCAATATAACTGAACATTTTCTTTAAAATATTTAGATTCTAAAAAACATTGGTAACTGCCAGTGCTAATCTATCCATAAAGATCTTGGCTCCAATTCTAGCATCAGTTTTCCATGTGTCTTGAAAACCCTTGTTGGGATTTTGATTTTAAAGGCATGTATATATTCTATGCATTAATTTGGGAGCAATTCATTTTTTGATTGAACTTTCTTTTCTATCCATGAACACTGCATAAATAACTCATGTTGTATACTGAGCCTTTATTTTAAATTTTTTATTGATTGTTTTTAGTTATATATGGCAGCAGAATCAACTTTGATACAATTATAGAAGCATGTAATATATCTTATTCTAGTTAGAGTGCCAGTCTTATATATACCTAGTGGTGGAATTCACTGTGTTGTTTTCATGTATGTACATGGGAAAACTATATCAGATTCATTCCTTTGCTTACCTCCTCCATCATTTCCCTTCATTCCCCATTGTCTAATGTACTACATTTTTATTCTCCTCTCCCTGCTCCTCTTATTGTGGGTTAGTGTCCACCTCTCAGATAAAATATTTGACTTCTGGGGTCTTTGGAATGGCTTACTTCATTTAGCATGTCCATCCACATGCTGACAAATGTCATAAAGTCATTCTTCTTTACGGCTCAGTAATACTCCATTGTCTATATGTAATCACCACATTTTCTTTATCCACTCTCCTATTGAAGGGCACCTAGGTTGGTTGCATATCTCAGCTATTGTCAATTGAGTTGCTATACATATGGATGTGGTGTGTTTCTGAGGTATGCTAATTTTATATCCGTTGACATATACCCAGGAGTGAGATAACTGGGTGAAAAGGTGGTTCCATTCCAAGTTTTCTGAGGATTTGCCATACTATGTTGCTGAGTGGTTGCACCAATTTGCATTTGTGCCAGCAATGTATAAGTGCATATTGGTCAGTTTTTGAAGCCAATTTTCATCAAGTCTTCCCCCATTTTTATTTTTCTATGGAAGGTCCAAAAGTGGGAGGTTGAGGTGGTGGGATGGGGCTGCAGCAATGTGTGGACTGTGCATCTGTATCAGATGTCCATATTGTGTCTAGACCCGCCTCCAAAAGATGACATGTTGGTGCACCTTGAAGCTCCTGGGCACTGGCTGGCTGCATCTGTATGGCAGGCTCCACCAGGCTGCAGGCCGTGCTTGCCACTTGCCATCTGACCCACCCAGTCCACCATCTGGGCTGCCACTCTGCCACTCCATTGTTGGCTTCCACTTCTTGACAGGGACCAATAGGTCAGCTACATGGCTTAGCAGGTAAGGTGAGCATGTCACCTTTTCTTTACACAAGCAACTATATGTTATTTAAATTCAAAACATTTCCATGAGAAGAACATAATTCGACATGTTCACAAAAGTTCTCAAATGTATGACTGAAAAGAAAAATGGTGAATGATCATATTTGCTTCTGCCTTTGATCAATTGAGATATCACACATCATGGAGCCTCTGGAATATCCCACCATGTACTCATGAGAGAATGAGAAGAAACCAGGCAAATATATTCTTGGTCTTATTGTACAGAATAGATTTGACCTTTCAGATCCATGAGACTGGCTGGTACAGGTGTAGTAGTTAGGACTGAAGTACAGTAATTGAGAGCTTTGGCTCCAATATCACACTGGCATAGATCAAAATGCTGCTCAGCACTTGCTAGTTGTGTATCTCTCTTGCCTCAGTTTCTTCATTCATTCCTTTGTTAGGAAATGTATACTGGGAGCCTGTCATAGGCCAGGTACAGTTCTGGGTTCTAAGAATACTTCACCTGGTGTTGGTGTTCTCCTATAATTCTTACCTTGGAATCCCATCCCCTGATGCAGGGTCTTTGAGGGGATTACATCAGAGAGTGGAGCCCTCAGACTGGAATTAGTGTTCCTAAAAATGGACTCCAGAGAGCTCCCTCAATTTCTTTCCAGACAAACTTGAGGAGAATCCTGGGGTGTACCAGGCATGGATTCAAGGTATGGACTGGGCTTAAGCACTGGGCTCTCTTCATGTCACATAAGTACACTGTGATGACCCAATGCCTCTTGAGCCTTGCTGGTCCCTAGTAGAAGTCTGCTCTTCCCTGTAGTATGGTATTGTAAACATGTAACCTGAGCAGTGGCCTGGCTGTCTCATTAATATGATTGGTTCTCACTCCATATATAAATTATTACACTTCCTGAGTAAATTGAGTCTGCGTCACAGAACCTGGTTCCCGGTGTCTGAATTAAGGGGCACCGTCACACTCACTCCCTGAGAGGCCAACCCACATTTGACAACACAAACTGAAGGCTTTACACAAAACTCCTGACAAATATTCTTTAACATTGTCAAGGTCATGAGAAATAAGAAGACTGGAAACCAGTCACAGACAAGAGGAAATTGAGGAACCATAATGACTGAGCACACTGTGGGAGCCTCGATTAGTCCCTGGATCAGAAAAAGGACAGTAAAGACAAAAGAAAGTCTGTAGTCAGGTTAACAGTGATGGACCAAAGTTGATTCTGTGGTTTGGAAAGAAATACCACAGCAATATAAAATATCAGTAGAGGAAACTGAAATGGGTTCAGGATATACAAGAATTATCTACACCAGCTTTGCAACTTTGCTGTAAGCCTGAAGTTATTACAAAATAAAATGGTTACTTAAAAAAATAATCAACACCTACACCCTCAACTCCACTCCCACCAAAACCAAAAAACTTGAATTTTTCTTTCAAATATAACAGACCTCATTTACATATACACACACATAATTGTATATTCTCCTCAGAGACTTGTTGCTCTACCCCATCAACAGAAGCCTCCAGCCCTCCGCAGCCTCTGGGTCCCCGGAGGTCCAATGACTGGATCTAGACTCCAAAGTCTTCTGCAGACATGCCAGCATGAAATGTGCCTCCCTGGTCATATGAGCCTCCTGGCTGTTAGATCTCACCCCCTTCATCCCTATAGGGACTGAGGTGCTGATTTCCCATCAGCTCAGGGTCTCCTGAGACAACTGCAGTAGCTGCCATGCAGGGAAGTGTGCACATGAGCTGAATGTCAAGACAGATGTGGAAGCGAAGGGAGGGCTCATGCCCTTTCCAGTTGGTTTCCTGCACATTTGGCAACAGGGCTCGGCCATAACTGTGGGGCACTGTGTCCATAAAGCCCAGAAGGAGGGGGGTGTCCCCATATCTCCTAGGGGATGGAGCCTCTGGTGCCCTGTGGTTACATGAGCCTCACTCTATCATAGTCTAGAAAAGTAAGATAAAGGGATGCTGGGTGTGGGTGGCTGAGAAGGCAGGACAGGAAAGAAATGTCATGGAGGGGAATCACGTACATCTCTTCCTGCTTTCTTACAGTAGGGGTGCATTGGGGCATCTCAACCAAGTTCAGTGGTGGCTGCAAGGCTTAGATAAACACAGTATGGGGAGTGGACCAGATGCCTGAGTCCCCATTAAACAGACACAGTCCCACAGCCCTTGGAAACTGCAGAACACAAACTGAGTTTATAGTCCTGCTACATACTTGCTGGCTCTGGCCTCATTTCTTTCTTCTTTGAACCTCATTTTTGTTCCTTAAAGTGGTGATTTTAGTTGGTATCTTAACAGGGTGAACCCCTTGAAAGTGTACAAGGACAACATCTGTGGCACATTATTTAGCCATGCCATGACAGTTATTGCTTGTATTTATTAAATCTTCCTATTCACATCCTGTGAATAGCCATCTAGGTGTCACAGAGTGTTACCAGGAAGTTCTTCCTGGAAGCTAGCATAAATCAATACTCTTGCACTTCCAGTTTTCTCCATCCAGTCAGTTTTTTGGAACTGGAAGAATTCACTGGACAGACAATGACAGAAAAACTTGTGAATTTTTATAGAAGTGCAAGTAAAGAAAGCAGGGAGAATGATCTTCAAGAAAGGCCTCATCTGGTTTGGGGGAGATGTTGGCAGGAATAACCTCTCCTGAACTAAATTTTTCTGAGTGGGTAAGATTCTCTGGAGGGCTCTGCCTTCAGGGTGACAGAATGGGCACCAAATTTCTCTGCAAACCTCCCCCATGAATCCAACTCTGAGACCTCACTTATGTACTCTGATATGTCACAGACAAACAAAGTGGCCTGGGAGAATTGCATCTGCAAACAGGACACATTGCAGTCACATGACTCATATATACAAGGAGCCTTGGAAGCAGCTGACCCTGTTTCCAGGTAGGGATCCTGCCAGGCAGGGGAGCAGGCTTCGGGTTGGAGATACTGCAACCTCAGTTCCTGTTTCCTGGACTGTGCTCATTTACGCCAACCCCCTGCACTCCACTGTCCTCTGTTCAAAGAGGGATTCCTGACAGAAACTCTTCCCCTTCCATATCCATTTCCCTAAAAAATGTAGTAAGGCTTCCTGTTGTGAATTTGGGGTTTGCTCCTGGCTTCTGGGCCTGCTCCTTGTGTCATATTTCAGTCAGTATTCAGTCAACGGACATTCAGTGAACACCTGCTATGTGGCAGGCCCTGGATTGATTCTGCATCCAGGCATCACCAGGTGTGATGCAGGAACAGTTCCCCTAGGAGGGCAGGAACTGAGACTCTAGGGAGAATCCTGAAAAATTGGGAAGACAAAGGCAGGTGGGTAGCTCTCAGGAAAAATGTTAAATGCAGTAAGTGGATCTGAGAAGGTTCACAGAGTTGCAAGGAGGTGGGTGAGACAGACCCTATGAGGATGTCATGATTGGAAATAAGGGACAGGTCACGTGTCATCAGAGGAAGGGCCAACCAGCAGAGGGAAGTTATTGCAGGGCTCCTGAAGTGGGAGTAAACATGCCCTTCCCATTCAACAGGTTGTCAACCCTTTCTTGTTCAAACCAAGAGAGTTAATACTGCAGCTATTAAGGGCCACAGGCCTCTTGCTGCAACTGCTCCACTTTGTTACATTCATTGCAGAGGAGGCCTTAACAAGCCCTTAAAGACCAGGTGTGGCTATGCTCCAATAATAATTTTTATTGAACGCTGAAATAGGAATTTCACAGTTTCTCTAGTCATTCTGCAGTGTTGTTTTTTTTTTTGGCAGTTTTAAGTAGAAAATCTGAGCTGGAAGTCCTGAAAATACAAGTGGAAGGCCTCTTTGTGGTACCAAAGTCTGTGATGTGCACACTCTTTTGTGCAGAGGTTCAGCAAGGTTGCTAGTGAGGGAGCAGGGCAGTAGGGAGGAAAGCAGCTGGAGATAGGATCAGAGAGAGAAACAAGTGCCCAACCTCTCAGCCTTGTGGGCCATTCTAGGGCTGTGGGTGTTACAACATGCCCTGGAAATGACTGCCAGCACTTTCTGAAGCTGTGGTGATTCTGGTCAGTAGGTGTCACCCAGGGAGTCTTGCAGGCAAGGAGCTGTGTTTGAGGATGAGTAGAGCTGTGTCAATTCCCTTTGTAAAAGTCACGGTGTGATCTTGCCTGAATTCCTTTCCTTTGGGTTTCTGCACTGCCTACCCTGCAGGTGCTGTCTGGGCGAGGCCTGGGGCTTTGGAGTCCTGCCACACTTGCAGGTGACCCTAGAGGGCCATGCCCCTCTCCTGCACTAACCTCGCCATTCCTGGAGCTCTAGGTCTCTAACCCACAGCCCAGCCCATGACAGCACTGAACCACTGGAAGGGCGAGATTCAAGTTCCTTGCAAAAGGGCGCAGCACAGGTCCCAGGATCCCAGCACAGGACGGGGGACAGCACGGCGTCTGCCCCATCTGCCCCGCATCGCTACTGATAGCCCTGACTGCAGAGCAGCCCTGCAAGCTATGAACACCCTCAAGTGTCACCTTAGGGATGCAGGCCCCCTCCACCATGGCCACACGCAACCATGGTGATTGTCATTCCTGGGAATCCACCCAAAGAGCAGTAATAGGGAAGGCTCCCTGGTGGGTGGGGCAGGGTCAGCACTGGTAGCCAGGCCAGTGATGGTTTCTGTGGTCCCCAAAATATAACACCACACCAGATGCAGTGGTGAATGTACTTGAAGTAGCAGGGACTCCTCTGATGGCCCGGGAATCCAATGGCCAGGTATTGTGGCATCCTCCTCCACAGTCACCAGTGAAGTCACCCAGGTCAGGGTTTTTAAGGCTGTCATTTTGGTTGTTCTGGTCCTGCACAGACAGAAAGTTCCTAAAGTTTGGGACTCTTGGTCTCCTGTACATGGTCAGCTTCTTGAAAATAAGAATAAATTTTGGAAGGTTGACAAACAGCGTCACCTCAGGCCCTGCCCCTACCCTTCCAGAGGTACTTTGCACAACAGGACACCTTCAAGGACAATCACTCCCCCAATCATGCCAACCTAATCAGTACATTAAAGGCTGCTCAGTGACCCTTGGCATTGTCACAGAGGGCTTGTATCTGAGAGACAGACTCAGGAAAGGGAGTTTGTGGCCAGGCCTGGGTGTGAGGCAGTGACAGATGCGGTGGGACCTGGTGGGTGCAGTGTGTGCAGGCACCCAGATGATCGCTGGCTTGATGGATCCTTGCCTCCCACACACATCCTCACTGACACTGCCTCTCACCCTCACTAGGGAGCACGGCTACCACCCAGCTCCCCTTAGTGTTCATACTTGACAGGATCCAGATGTCACCTATATTGGCTTTCTAGGAATAGAGAGGCACCCCACCAGAGTTTGTGTGACGTTTTCCAACTCCAACTTATCCTAACACCACCTAGCTGCATTGGATTATCCACCACCATCAGATGTCAACATCCCTCACTGCCTGTGGGTGGTTGGGCCCTAGACCAGTGCCTTGACTGGATGATATCGTGGCCTAGGCAGGGCCTGGAGGAGTGGGACTGGAGGGCAATGCCGCTGGGGCTGGTGCTATGCAGAGTAATACCCGTGTCATTTCGCACCCTCCATACCTCCCTGGTTCCCCAGACCTCTGGCGGGGGACCCATTGCCTGCCGCAAGATGCGACTGTCAAGGAGACCCTTAAACCTGGTGCGGTCAGACATGGACTGCGCCGCCTAGCGGCCATGGACGGTGATGCAAGCTGGCAGGCTCCAGCGGGGTCCTGGGCACAGGATCACCAGAAGTCCCTATGGGCCATGCCACCAAAGGGCCCTCGCTCCACTTCCAGTGGGTGAAGGAGTTGGGAGAGTGCTTCTTGAAAAGAACATGCCCTTGGGGCTCGGTCCCTTGGTCTTCCCTCACAGTCTCACAGCTGAGCTGGTGCTTGTACTCAATCTTTGTCGGAAGAGGCCAGGACCAGAAGCATCTTGGTTGCCTGTGCAATGGTGACGTCAGAGGTTGTCAGTCCAGCCTGTCTGTAACATCAGGAGGTATCTGGAGAGCGGCCAGGATATCACAGTAGGCACTCATGGTTAGTTCTTGCTGGTCAGCAATGTCCTGCATTAACTCATCAACTTTATCGATGTCCATGTTGTCATGGGCAGCCTTCATGGTCTCGGCGGCAGAGCCCATGTTCTTGAGCTCCTAGCTGTTGGTATTGACCTTCTCCAGGGCCTCCCGCTGGAACCCGATGGTGGACACGTGCCATCAATCTGGGCCAGCTGCATCTCATACCTCTTCTTGGGCTTCAGTGCCTGCAAGGCCGCGCATTTGTTTTTGGTGCCGTGCTTCTTGGTGCTCATCAGCTCCTGTTCAATCTTTTTCTCCAGTGACTCCAGTTTCTGACTTAGCATTTCCTCCATGTCCCGCTGCTGGATGGCCTCTTAGGGGGTCGGGTTGCCCTTGCTGGCCTTACCTGCTCCAGCCCTGAACAACTTCCCGAACACCCACATGGTTGCTGCTAGCCAGGGCGGCCTTAGCTGCCTACTTGGGCTCCGCTCTGGCTCCCCTCTGGCTCCCCTCTGCTCTGGCACCCGCTCCTGACCCCACCACTCCCTGCCACCCCAAGCCTCTCCTCCGCCTCCACCTTGCTTTTTCCTATGATGCTTGTTACACTCTCACACAAAATTCATTCTCTGCCTTTCCATGCTCTGAGTGGCTGATTTCTGTGAACCACATCTGGTTTCTGTTTGGTTCCAACCAATTTGGGAGGCACTGGCAAATGATCAGGAGAGGAGAGTCTGGGATATTTATTCCACTTTTTTTTCCTGCCTGATTGTGGTTATAGCTTCATTCTACTAAGGCCCATGTCAGACACCTCTGTCCCACGTGTTTCTGGAACATTGCAGGGTTCCAGAAACTACTAATTTCCTTTGTGCCTTCAGGTCTATGGATAATGGTTGGATGCTTTATCATTCCTTTCCTTGAAACCTGCCCAGACCTTTGTAAAGTCTCTTCATATTATACCTTCTTCAGTTCCCCTTTGAGTGTGTCATCTGCCTCCTGCCAGGGTTCTACGTAACACACAAATATACATTAAAATTATTTTTAAACCTATTATCCAAGAATTCTGCTCCCATGAATTACAGCCTTGAAGTTTGAATATGATGTGTCTTCTGTCATTCATTGAACATGTACATTTGCATATTCTAATGTATGTGTACATGCAAATTCTAGTAAATACAGTTACATAGCAATTGTTCAATAACTGGGTAGAATGCAGACCTCTGTCCTAATTGATCCAAAATCTAGTTAGCTTAACCCTTGTTCTTAAAACAATGAGAGGGAAAAAACCACAATACCACAGTATTAAGGGAGAGACCCTAGCTAGTTGTCCCCAATGTTTCCTACTCTTTGATGATAGAACTACTTTTATCACATAGCTCCTTGGACTAATGTCTCTATTTCCCTCTTTGCATGTACCTAAGTGCTACTAGATATGACCAATAAGGTATAAAAGTGGAAATGGTGTGTGCAACATTAAGGAAGTTGTTCAAAAGAAGATGATTTGCCATTCTTTCTTTTCTTCCTGCTGGTTCAAACTCCTGAAGGAAAGCAGAGCAACAAGACTGAAAGAGCAGAGTCCTTGACACTGGAATACCATAATCAGTCTTTGACATCCTACCTTCACCCATTTTTCATGGACAGAAATAAACTTCTATCTTACTTAAGTTACAGTTATCTTAGGTTTTCTGAGATATACAGCCAAAATTATCTTGTCACCATGGGTATTTGTATTAGCTTCCTATTGCTGATGTAAAAAAAATTACCACAAATTTAATGGATTAAAACAAATTTATTGTAATTCTGCACATCAAAGTACAAAATGGGTCTCATGAGACTAAAACAAAGGCAAGATGGGTCTACTTCAGAAGACTCTAGGGGAGAGTCTGTTCCTCTGCCTTTCCCAGCTCCTAGGCTGCTCCCATTCCTTGGCTCTTTAGTATCTTCTTCCATCTTCAAAGCCAGCAACATCTGGCAGTCACACTTATATTGCCAGCTCACTGGTTCTTTTTATTCTGCCTCGTTCTTCCACATAAAAAGGACTCTGCTATTCAGCTGAACCCACCCAGATAATCAGAACATCTTTCTGTTTGAAGATCAACTGATTAGCAAGTTTAATTCCATCAGCAATTTTAATTCCCCTTTGTGATATAACCTAACATTCACAGGTTTGGGTGATTAGGACATGAACACTTTTGGGGGCCACTGTTCTACCTACATAGTGTAAAAAATTTTAAGTTTTGTAATTGATAAATATGTTTTTACTTGATTTATCTTTAATATATATGTAACTTTATAGCATTATGCTAATTGGTCATTATTCTTTATAGAACATTTAGCATTGTGCCCCATAGTTTTAAATAATTATTCACTGGCTAGTTTATTCAATATTCTTGAGAATATTCTATGTGACAGATCCTGCATACAGTGCCTGGCCTCAAGAAACTTACAGGTTTGTGGGAGAAGCATTTCCAAAATGGCTGTTATACAAATATAAAAGAGGCATGGTATATGTAAAAGAGATAGCTAAACTGATAGGAAGTCTTTCTGAAAGTGCTTCTACTAAGCACTGTGATTATATATGTGAAGAAAAGTCATTCTAAAAATGAATTATAATTCTTTCTAAATTTACTGGAAAAGTGTAAATGGGTAGAATATTTTCATTATTTGGTTTTTTCTTTATATTTTTCATAATTTGTTTACAGCTATTTACTTTTCACACAAGATTCATGTATAAGTTAAGTTCAACATAAATTATTTTCAAGTTTAAATTGCACATATTTCCTGGTGTTCCTCACTTTCCAAACACATTTGAGTACAGCAATTTATGATTCTCTAAACATCAAAAATTTTAAATCAGTTAATTTCATGGAACTCTGAATAGCATGTTGGTGTTACTCCTTCAGTCAATGCCTATTTTCAGTCCTAGAGCTTTGATGGGAGGAGGTGAGGGAATTCAAAGATGGAAGTCACAGAGTACATAAATCCTAAAAGTATAGCATTTTAGGAATGCATATCTGGTAGAATTAAGCCCCATATAGCTTATAATTCCCCATATACTTCAGTTTGTCCATGTCTCTGATACAGCATTTATCACTTAAATATATGTGGTTTTTTGTTTGGTTTGGTTTATGTCTGACCCCTCTCCTAGTCATCTTTGTGTTTTTGATACTGAAAGCAGTACCTGTCTGAAGTATTCTTAATAATTATGGAAAAGATGGAAAGTTCTCATCATTGGTAAGTCATTCCAGCACAGGGGTTTTGTGAAGAGCAAATAGAATAGTGTATGTGGACTGTTCCACATGGTATCTGGCATTTGATAAATAGTACATAAAAGGTAACAAAAAAATTGTAGATTCTCAGGCAAAGATTAAAGTCAGATGTCAAGGATATAATCCACTAAAATTCTTACATAGTGGTGCCTTTATCTTCAAGGCTAAAGATAATTTTTATCCCTGAAATTGTCATTTCAAGCATAATCCAATATAAAAATGTGCAAATGGTCTGAATAGACACTCCTCAAAAGAGGAAATACAAATGACCACCAGGTATACTTAAAAACTGTTTAGCACCACTAATAAGGTAAATGCAAATTAAAACTACACTTATTACCTCACACCAGTTATCAAAAAGGTGAAAGGGAAGTGTTGGCAAGGATATGGAGAACATGAAACCCTTATAAACTGTTGATAGTATTGTAGACTAATATAACATGGAGTTTTCTCAAAAAATTTTAAAAAGAACTACCATGTGATCCAGTAATTCCACTGGATATATACAAAGGAAATGGAATTGGTTTATTGAAGAGATTTCTTCATTTCTAAGTTCATTACAGCAGTAGAGCACTACTCACAATAGCCAAGATAGAGAATCAGCCTAATTTCTATCAACAGATTAATACATAAAGAAAATGTGGTACATATATACAGTGGAGTGCTCTTGAGTCTTAAAAACAAAGGGATCAGGTCATTTGCAACAACTGGATGAACCTTGAGCACATTGTGTTAAGGGATGTAAGTGAGGAAGAGAAGGAAGAAATACTGTGTGATCTCATTTGCATGTGGAATCCAAACAACTCAAACTTGGAAGCAGATACCAGAGACTGGATGTGGGGAAGGTTTGGGAGATTTTGGTCAAATCATTCAAAATTTCATGTAAGAGGAATAAGATAAATCTTCTATGTACCATAGTAACTATATAACAATACAATGTATACTTGAATATTGCCAAGAGTAGATTTTAAGTGTTCTTGCCACATAAAAAGTCTGTGAGGTAATGCATATGTTAACTAGCTTGATTTAGCCAATCCACAATGTATACATATATCAAAACATCAAACCATATACCATAAACATACACAATTTTTACTTAAAAATTTAATCAAACAAGTCATTCAAGTCATTAACAAAAATTTTGGAACAAAAGAAATTACAGTCAAATTGAGTATTTAAAGGCTTCTAGGTTGAGCTTACTATTGGTTTCATGCACAAGATTTATTGTTCTTTCAGTAGCAGGGAAGGTCAACTTGGTTGGTCATTCCAGAAAATCTTGTGGAATTGCTTTTAGAAGACTGCAGCACAATGTACCTAAGTAAAATAAAACAGACCAGGTATTAAGCCAAAGGTATCAAAAGATGCCACTGAAACTTATAAACCTAATGTGGATCAAAGGAAGAATACTTGAGTCTTTTCAAAAGAGGGAGACAAGAATTCATACATTCATTCATTCATTCATTCAGCAAAAATATTTATCTTTGTTTATGTGCATAGGCACCGTTCTAAGTTCTTGGCATACTTAAAGGATCCAAAAACAAAAATCCCTGCCAAGCAGCACATACATTCTTATGGAATAAACATAAAATAAGCAATAAAAAGATGAATTATATAACATGTTAGAAAAAGATTAAATGCTACAGAATAATGAAGCAGAGTGATGGTGATTGAAGATGTGGAGGCATCATGGTTTCCTTTTAAGTTACAAAATCTAAAAACTCAGTTTTCTATGCTCTGTAACATTCTCAGAAAGGTGCACATTAATATATTAAGAAAGAAGTCAGTGGAGTCAGGCATGTGGGGCCTGCCCAGTATGATTTTTAACTATTCAATACTTCACTTTCAGTTCAAAGCAGGTGTCAGGGCAAAAAAGTAAGCTGTAGAATTCCTGTAAGAGAAATGCTATAATAAACAGAATCTATGATGTGTTCCATTAATTTAATCCCTAACATCTGTTCCTTTTATTTACCTTTTGTTTTTCATTTTGGTAAATATTATTTCTCTAATATTTTAAAGACAAAATAATTGTACATATGTGCAGTTTTACTTATAAAACATTTATATTTTTCATCAGTGTTAATGAAGATATAATTTTCTATGTTTATAATTGTCTACGCCTGAGAAAATAGGGATAATTTATTTAACCACCACAAATGAATATGTGTAGCTCATCTGTTTAAGAAGAGGCTAAAGAGAGAACCAAGCAGGTGAGCAGGCCCCTGGTGGCCACACAGTCTTGCTAGGCAAAATGAGTTTGGCTGGGGGCCGGGCCCCCCAGAAGACAGAGGGGGACAGGCTTTCTGAGCTTCTGGAGGCAGAGGAAGATGAGTTCTACCAGATGATTTATGGAAGTTCACCAAGGAAACTGGAGATGATGAGTATCAAGGAGACCAGTCAGACACAGAGCACGAGGTGGACTCTGACTTTGACACTGAAGAAGGGGATGAACCATCCAGTGATGGTGAAACAGAAGAACCAAGAAGGAAGCACAGAGTAGTCATCAAAGCCTATAAGGCGCCTCGAAAGAGCTTGAGACCTCAAAATGTCAGTACCGCAGCTGGTAGCTCTCAAAAGGCCCGAGAAGGGAAGGGACTGCTGCCACTATACAGGATGATGGCTCTGACAGTCAGAAACTTATGCATCAATCTACAGTTGAACATACTCCACAAACATTTCTTCAGATACAGGAGAGGCAGGGCCAGTCCTGGCAGCAAAAAGGGTCCCACTGTGAGGCCACTGACCCAAGAAGAGCTTTTCAGGAAAGCCAAGATCAGAAGAGCTCGACTTACATTCACTGGAGATATATGAGTGACTTGAGGCTGACAAAAAGAAGCAGAAATGGAAGTGCCCTGGGCCCATAATCACCTCTCATTCAATGACAGCACCACCTGTCGGGGAGCTGGGCCCCAAGGAAGAGAATGTGGATGTAGAAGGACTTGATCCTGCTCCCCATAGCTTCTACACTAACTCCCCATGCTGGGACTGCACCTATGGTACCACCTGCTCACAGCTCACGTGCCTTCATCACATTTAGTGATGATGTGACATTTGAGGAATGGTTCCCCCAAGGTCGACCCCCAAAAGTCCCTGTTTGGGAAGTCTGCCCAGTGACCCATCGCCCAGCTCAATATCGCAACCCTGTTACAGACATACCCTATGCCACTGCTCAAGCCTTCAAGATCATCCGTGAGGCCTACAAGAAGCACATCACTGCCCACGGACTGCCTCCTATTGCCTCAGCCCTGGGCCCTGGCTACCGACCTCCTGAGCCCCTCCTCCCTGACTCTGGGCTAAAGAATTATAAAAGAATTTACTAGCTTAGGAAAAGGATAGGGACCTTGCATCTTTTGCTTAGCTCTTTTAATTTTATTCGACTATGTTACTGCTTTAATAGTTCTACTAGAGGTCATTGTTAATGACACGTAATTTCAAGACCATAGAGACACAATAAATTCAAGTCCATATGGACACTTCATAATTTCAAGACCACATAGATACTTCTGCCTCTTTTTCTCTGCCCCTGAAAGATCATTACAATTAGGAAAACAATATATTATTATTAAATTGCAATAGTAATGGTTCAAGGAGATTTGTGTTCTTTACTAGTTAAAATCTCACTTGACCCTCATAATGATGTTATGATATCAGAAAGATTCACTGGAAACAGGCTTACAGAAGTTACTTACCAAAGGCACTGACCTACTGGTCTCGGGGTGGAAAGCACCATGTGTTGGGCTGAGGTGAATTCTACAAACATCTAAGCTATTTCTGTTTAAGTGGTTTGGTTTTGTTGTCAAAACTGAGACAGAATTGAATAGGACTGACCAAATCTAGATATTGTTATTGTCTAGGTGAGCACGTCATTTAATGACTAAGCATCTCTCCTCTTGCTCCACTCTTCCTGTTTCTCTTCCCCAGCCAGGGGCTCAGCTCACCTCCTGTCACCTTTCCTTTTCATCTTTGGGGTAGGGACTGAACTATTAAAATCTCAAATAAGGGAAACAACCAGGTATGTACAAGAATTTCAGTTGGCTTGTTTAATGTTATATTCACTTAGTCTATGAACTTTAAATTTTTTAAAAAGTAAAACAATATCTCACGTAATAATTCATGATTCTTAATATGGAAAAAAATTCAAACGATATTATGAAATGAATATTTCAAAGCCAGGTTTTTTTGCTATTTTGTATATAATTTATGAATCAAGTCAAAATTTTAGAATTCAATCTTGTGAAATGTTCCAGTCTCAATACTCATTATTACAGAAGTAGAATTGCTAAACCCTGGGTCATGTTAGTCTTTTACTATAAATTAATAAATCTCTGGAACATTGACTGCCATAGGCTTTGCCTCAGGTTTCTCTTTCCAACTTGTTCATTAACTAGATTTACCAAAGAATAACCTATTGCATTGTTTTATGAAACAGTGACAATAAAAAAATGACTAGAAATCCCAAGTGTGTGTTTTATTGGTGTTCAAAAATTTTATTTTTGGAATTTTTTTTGCACTATACCAAGAGATAGTAAACAAGCCACTTGTATAGTAAATAATGAGATAAAATTTAGCATTATCACAGGAGCGTCTCACCTGATGATCAAGTGAGAAGCATGGTATTATTTACAGAGTATCTTTAAAGATTGAAGTAACTTCCCAGTTAAGGAGATTTACAGTCTCATTCTAGATTTTTACAGGTTTATTAGGCTATTCTTCCTTATTGCTCAAATGGCTTACTACTTTTGGATTTGGGGATTTTCTGCCCGATTTGCTTCTTAACTGGAAATAAGGCAAAGTGAGCCTTATGCTAAATCCCATAGCATCTTATCCACTCAAGGACATTGATTCTGAAATGACCTCGTTTCTCCTGTGCCAGTATTCCCTTCAGTAACACAATGTGCTGTATATTGTTAAATCCAGTGGTTAGTTCTCAGCCTTCATATACCTTAAGAGAGTAAATGCCCTCTCTTCTTTTGGCTTCTAGGATACCATACTTTCTTGGTTTCCCCAAAGCTACTCCTTTTCAGTTCCTCTTCCTTGTTTTGTCCTCTCCCTTTACTAAATATCAAAATGCCAGAGCTCAGTCCTTGGTTATCTTTCTTTCTCCTTTCACATGATTATATCAACTTTCTTGATTTTAATTTTCATCTATCTGCCAGTGGTTTCTCCATAGTATCTCTAGCTGGAACTCTGGGCTTATTTGGCCTTTCTGTTTGGATGGCTAATAGACATTGCTCACTTAAACTCTTCCCAACTGAGCCTCTTGTATCAAACTCTCCATTCCAAACCTACTTACTCTTTGTGAAATCTCTGTTATTTCATATAGTAGTAAGTCCATCCTTCTAAAGGCTCAGGTTGAAACCTTGGAGTTACTCCTGACTCCTGTTTGAATGGGGGATTCAATTCTTCAAAATATTCATATGGTTGATTTACAAAATACAGCCAAAATTTGACAATTTTTGGCTACTTTCCCTGCCACAACCTGAGTCCAGCCAACATCATCACTACTTGAACTATCACAATCTCTCCCTCTGGATTCCCGTTTCTACCTTTATCAACTTTCAATATATTTCTATGGAACAGCCAGGGTCCTGTTAAAATACTAGTCAGATCATGGTCTTGGCAAAACTTATCTAAACAATAATCCAAATTCATATAGTGGTCTTCAAGGTCTATATGATCTGTCCATACAAAACTCTCCAAACTTAGCTTCTCCATCCTTCACTGTGTTAAGCCACACCAGCTTCCTCAATATTTCTTGAATATGCCAGGCATGCTCCTGCCTTAAAGCAGAGGTTAGAACACAGCCTCTCAGATTCCAAATCCAGGTCCTCAATCCAAATAACTTAATAGAGACTCTCTGGAAATCCTAATCAGAATATTCTCATAAAAACCCAGTACCTTAACCATATACTAGTTTTTAAGTGCCCTAATCAACAATAGTTTTTAAAAGCTCTACTAATAGGAATTGTAAACATGATACTTAATTTTTTGGGTAGGGGGGGTTTACTGGGAATTAACACTGGACATTCAAAGAAGACTGGCGACTCAGGAGGTTGGATATAATAAAATAAGGAAGATATCCCCACTGACACCACTGCCCCAGAGGCACCAGTCAGAGCAGTCCCTTTGTGAGCAAAGGGGAGGAATAAGGGAATTAAAAGAACTCACATTTTTAGGAGACCTGAGGCAGGTCTTGGTATGGAGAAATCAGAGATCAAAGACACTGCCTGACTAAACGGAATGGCATGCTACACAATATTCTTGTGTAGGAAAGAAGCCACATCCTCCCAGCTGCCCACAGAAGACATAGGAAGGAACAATTTTGCATCCCAGGCATGGCGGCCGGCAACTGGGGAGCCAAGTTCTGTAAACCCAAGTTTGACCCAAAATATAAGCCTGTCAAGCCCAGAACAATTAGGCAAAAGAGAGAAATTAAAGGAATATGAATATGAAAGGAAGAGCTCAAACTATCCCTACTTGCTGATGACATAATTCTAAATGTAGAAATCAGTTTATCTGTTAATTTAGTAAAGTAGCAGGAAATAAAATTAGCACCCATAAATCAATTGTGTTCCTTTGGTGGTTAATTTATTCAACATGTTTTTGTGTGCTTATTGATCACTGTATACCTTTGAAGAAATGTAAAAGCAGATCCTTTGACCATCTGACCAGTTTATCTCAACAAATCCTGAAATGCTGCCATCTTGGCTGAAGCCCTCTCTGCCACAGCTTGAATGTAGAACTGCTTATACAAAGAAATGCTGAAAGACTAGCCTGTCTTGAGTCACCAGGACAGGTTTGCCAGTCTCTTTTCCATAGTGGAGGCAGCAACCAGGGAGCTATCTCACCTTGCAAGGAACTGCTGGGAGATTTTCCTATTACCTCCATGAGGGCTTGCCGGCCTCCTTCTAATAATGGATCCTGAAAGGGACCCTGAAAATTAACTTCAGATCCTTTGGGCCAAAGCCCAGGAGTAAATCCATCAGCATAAGAAACTTCTGAGAGACACTCATCTGTGCAAATGGTACAGACTTGCTGACCTTCATCTTATGGCAGATCCTGAGGGGCCCTGTCTTGATTCTAGCTCTTCTTCACCATAGTAGTGAAATTATCCTGCTTGTTCAGGGAAATCCAGAGAGATACAGTTCTGGAGGCTAAGTCCAAGGTCAATATGCCAGCAGAGTCCATGTATGATAGGGGCCCATTCCTTACAGGGACAGTCTCTTCTCCATGTTTTCACAAGTTGGAAGGGAAGAATGACCTTCTTCAGGTCACTTTTATAAAGTCATTAATCCTATTCATGAAGGTGGGGTACTCATGAAGCAATCATCTCCCCAAACCCCCAGGTCTTAATACAATCACACTGGAGATTGTCAAAATATTAATTGGGGAGAGTAACAAACATTTAGGCCACAGCAGTATAGAAAGACAAGTCATGCTTTGGCATGAATGTTCAAAAGGTTTCTTATTCTCATTATTAGAAAATATTATTGCAGCTTCACAACCATGAATGATAATATAGAATATATTTTTAGAATTGCTGTCTTATTTAGGAAATGAGTTCTAAAAATTAACTGTTGCTCACTCTACCAACTTCATTGACATTGTGATATAAAGGGGCAAAGAGAGAGATAAGAGCACAATGTATCATGTCTAGTCCATTGCACTGGGCACTAATAGAGCCTAATAGTGCATAGCCCTAAAGTACACCATATACACAAGGAACAGGTATGAAATATATGTAAGCAAAATCTTGTATTCCAATTTTTATAGCATATGAATTGATTAAACAATAGAGTTTTTAAAATATTACAGTAATTCTAAAGTTGTATTTTAGATGGAAAAGAGGATGGAATGGAAAGGTGCAATTGACTTTCCCAATAGTAAGTAAAATATTAGGAAAAAGTGGGGCCAGGGATGTGAGAGATGAAACCTATCTATCACATGTTCTAATTCTAGCTTTACCATTTATTACTTGTATTGCTACAAGTCAGTTAACCTCTCTGGGCTTTGTTTTACTGCTATATCCTTCATAAGTTGTGATAATTAATGACTAAATGGATATAAGTACCTGAAACAGTACCTGGAATCCCAGCTGCTCGGGAGGCTAAGACAGGAGGATCACAAGTTCAGCCAGCCTCAGCAATGGCAAGGCTGTAAGCAATTCAGTGAGACCCTGTTTCTAAATAAAATACAAAATAGGGCTGGAGATGTGGCTCAGTGGTTGAGTGCCCGAGTTCAATTCCCAGTACCCCACAAAACAAACAAAACAAAACAGTACCTGGTACAAAGTACTGTTCACAAAATATTGTCTTGTTTTCTGCTGGTAAACAATGTAACAGATTACCAAGAATATTAGAGCAGCCATGTTACTGTTTGGATATGAGGTGTCCACCAAAACTTCTGTGTGAAGGAAGGAATATTCAGAGGTAAAATGATGAGATTATGAGTGCTATCACCTAATCAGTGCATCCTAGTTTGAATGGACTGATTGAGGGTAGATGTTGGCAGCTGTGGCATGACTGGAGGTGGGCCACTAGGGATAATGCCCCAGAGGGTTCATCTTCCCTGTGACTCCTCCACTCACCCCTGTTTCCTGGTCACCATGAGCAGATCAGCATTTGTATGCCAAAACCTTTTGCCATGATGTTCTGCCTTACCTTGGGTTCATAACAATGGAGCTGCCCACCTATGGACTGATACCTCTGAAACTGTGAACCTTAAATAACCTTTTCCTTTTCTAAGTTCTTCTGTTCATATAGTTTGGTCAGAGTGACAAAAAGTTAACACAAATTAACAGAACTTTCTAGGAAATATTTTATATATAACTATGAAAACAAAGATTAAGTAACAACTGAAAAGCCAAATCTCTGAAAAATAAATGGGGAGTCATGGATAGAATTAGTAGTCTGTAATACTTGGATGAAAATATTTTCTTCTTGGTCCACAACTTCTGTAAATAAAGGTGTTTTTAAAATTAAGATTAGAAAGAGATGTAAGACGCTAACCTTTTCAAAATCCTGCTCTGGTATGATTTATTTGGGTTTATGCCTATCATATTATTCATTTTTTGTGTGCCAGTGTTAAAAGTTCCACAGGAAAAGGGCAAAAGTGTTAGCAAGTGAGGCACAGTAGTAAGACAATGCTAAAGTGGAGGAAAGATAAAATTTCCAGTTGTTCTATGACTTGGGATTTAAGCCATGGGAATAATGCTTCTCACTGAGGTGGGTTACGGGTATGGTCTACCAAATCTCAAAGTCAGAACCATAAAGACAGAATTGTAGACAATCTGAAAGTAGGACAGAAAGAATACCTTGCAAATCCAGGCAAAAATGGGTACTAGTCCACTACAGACAATCCAAGTAGAAATAAAGACTGAATTTGTGAAGAAAATCTAGCACAGGGAGTCCATAGAATAGCAAGGTAGTCTGACTTGAGTGACTCAGAGGCAGTGCAATGAGCTGATGTGTGAGGGATGCTCCACACTTCTTGGCCAGAGAGCTGAGAGCTGACATGGGACACCATCTTGGAGAAGCCACATTGTGGCTTTTAATTTTTTTGTTTTTTTCCCTGTGGCTTTCTGCCAGTGGGAGACAGGATGTTTATATCGGGCATTTTCCAATTATCCCTCCATGCCCCTTCCATGAGATCTAAAGTTCTTTTGGCTAGACATAACTGAGGCAGACACAAAGGAATTGTGACCAGGAGACTCAGTTCAGATACATGGAGTGGAAAGTGCTACTCACTTTTCCTTTGGGTTTGGTGGCTTGCAAAATTAGTGGGAAATACCCCAAAAGCTGGACAGGCAGGCAAGTTTGTGCTTGAGGTCTGATCATGGGATGACCATATTTGTAGGCTACAGACAGTATGAGAATAAAAGTTGTTCCAAGAATGGAACACTTAGGACTATACTCCCCTCTCCACCAACCAGACACTCAGAAGATCTGTTTCTGCATGGCAAGGAGGTTGGTAAAGCTGTTCTCTCTAGAACAGATACTTCCTGACAAAGATTAGAAGGTCAGTCAGAAATGAAAACCATGAACTTCACATTTAGAACTCTGGCATTAAACCTGTCTTGGAAGGGCATCTACCTAGTTTTACTGGACAAAAACTCTGATTGTCAGCACTTCCCATTCTGAATTAACTTAAACTGACATGAAGGAAAGCTGAGAACCAATATAACCAGTTTTAGTTGCAAGCCACTCCAGCTGACAGTTTTGTGAGCAACTCAAACAATGCCCAGCCCTTGCTCTTTCTTAGGGTTACATGGTCCAAGAAGAAACTGACAGTATGACATCAATGTTTGTCAACAGTTTGATCACCTCAGCACAACCTCTTCATTTTTCATTAAGATTTTCTTCTTCTTTTTTCCTTTTTCCATTGAGTATGAGTTTAAATGTGTGGGTGTCCTAGCTATGTTGACTGATTCATAAATACACGCACATGCGCGCACACACACATATACATTTTTTTCTTTGTTTTATCACTTTTCGTTTTTCTACCTTTTTAAAATTTTTCTCTTTCTTTCCTCATCTGTTTGGTTGGGGTTTTTTGTTTGTTTTGGGTTTTTTTGGCCTTATTTTGACTTTAGAGGGTAAGCATTTTTGTTTATGTGTTTCAGTTTAACTTTTTGTTTGTTTGGCTCTTGTTTTTGTTTTTCTTATTACTTATTACTCCTTCTCATTTCTCTTCCTCTTTCAATAGCCGAATCATCATTGTCTCCTCCTCCTCCTTTCTTTCTCTCTCACTTTATTTTATTTAGACATTATTTTCCTTCACCTTATTTATAGCCATTTCTAATTCTTCACTTTACCTCTATTCACATTTTAAATATTATTTACCATCTTACTTCATTTCCTGTCCTTTAAATGAACTGTAATTTTATTGGTTTTAATACACAGTTTACATAATTACTATGCCCACCATTCCTGTTGTTGCAGTTATTAGTACTGGAGAAGGCATAATTGACCTGCACTGTTTAATGTTTCATCTAGTTCACAGCTATTTATCATCACTGCTATTGTTAAATTTTGACCCCATGAGTTCTCCTTTTGCAGTAATCAATGGTGTGCATGTCATAGTAGGCAGTGCGCATATTTCAAATGTTGTATATTGATCACTTCAGTAGTTGCTGTACTTGTTTCCCCCTTTTCTGGGAGGGGCTTGAAAATGATACACTACAAGATCACAGGGTACAGACTCCATGGCTGCACTACACCCACAATGCACCAAAATTACAATGGGCCTTCCACCACACACAAGCTAACTCCACTCATACATCAATAATACACTACCACCTAGAGTAGGGAAGACAAAAAATTCAAACAGTGACTAGGTCACAAGTGAGAATGAAATCAAGTCCCACTCTTGGACATCTAATCCTACAGCAAAATTAGAGAAAGTTTCCAAAAAGAAGGTTCAAAAAATCCACAAAGTTACAGATTTATAAGAATGAATTGAATCAACAGTTCTGTAGTGTTATGGTTCAGATGTGAGGTATCCCCCAAAAGCTCAAGTATGAGATAATGCAAGAGGGTTCAGAGGGGAAATGACTGGGTTGTGAGAGGCTTAACTCAATCAGTGAATTAATCCCCTGATGGTATTAACTGAGTGGTAAGTGGAGGCAGGTGGGGTATGGCTAGAGGCGGTGGGCATTGGGGGTGTGACTTTGGGATATATATTTGTATTTAGCAAGTGGAGTCTCTCTCTCTCTCTCTCTCTGCTTTATGATCAAGTGAGCTGCTTCCCTCTGCCACACTCTTCTGCCATGTTGTTCTGCCCCACTTGAGCCTGGAGTGATGGAGCAATCTATGAACTGAGACCTCTGAAACTGTGAGTCCTCAAATAGACTTTTCCTCCTCTAAGATTGTTCTGGTTGGATCTTTTAATCATAGCAGTAAAAAAAGCTGACTAAAACATGCAGCAATAAACTGAGGGGCATTGGCAGTTAAAATTAATATTTGGTTTACATTGAGCCAACATGCTGAAACTCAGACATCAACAACACAAGACTAATTATAAAAAAAAAAAAAAACAACTACAGACCAAAGGATATTCTCACAAAAGAGAAAGACAAATCCATCTCAACAGATCCACAAATCTGATATCTCTGAATACAAGAGAAAATGGGCAAACAAGCACCCTCCCCCCAAAAGTTATAATTCTCCAACAAAGGAATACACAGAAATGGAAGAGGATTAAATTCCATTGAAATATTACAAAAATATGATTATTAAAATGATTAATTAGCTAAAAATGATCTAAGAATAAATTAAAGAATGAAATAAGAGCAATTACAGGAAGTGAAAGACCATGTGACTTAAGAAATAAAAATTCTGAAAAGAAACCAATAAGAACTCCTAGATATAAAAGACACAAGAAATTAAATTTAAAAATTCATCTGAATGTATCACTAATAGACTTCTCAGCTCAGATTCTAAAACCCAGGAGGTCTTTTAATGAGATAATCACAGCTCTGAAAGGAATTTTAGCCAGAAAATTCATTGTTCATAATTGAAGGAGAAATAAAAACTTCTCATGATAAGAATAAACTAAAAGTCTTTTTGAACACTAAGCCTACATTACAGAAAACACTGAAAAGAAATATTACACGAAGAACTCAAAAACATGCCCCAGAGATCTTAAATTAGTGAAGCTTCAGAAAAGCAATTAAACAAAAAGAAATTAAATAGTTAAGCAATTAAACAAATAAATTAATCAATAAAACAAACCAAAATGGAAATAATAAACCTCTTCTTCCCATAATTCTGATGCTCTACTGAGCTGTCTGGGCTCTTTCTTCCCATAATTCTGAATGTAAACAGTCTCAACTCTCCACTTAAAAGAGACAGAATGGCAGAATTGATTAAAAAATAAGATCCAGTTATATTTACTTTTTAAGAGACTCATGCAGCTATTAATAGATTGAATAAAAGAATGGAAATGATATTCCACATATTTAGAGTTCAAAAACAATCTGACAAAAGCAGATTTCAACCAACAGTTAATCCAAAGAGACAAGGAATGCCACTACACACTGTTAATAGGAACAAGCCAACAAGAAGATATCACGATGGTAAACATTTATGCTACCAATGTCAGTAAACCTAATTACATAAAAAAAAAAAAAACATTTCTTGACTTTAATCATGAGACAACAATATATCATGATTTCAATACACCCATCTCAACAAGAGATAGGTCATCCAATAAAGACAGGTCATCAATAAAGACAGTTCTGACTTAAATAATACCATAAATCAAATTGACCTAACAGACATCTTTAGAATATTTCACTCAACAACAGCTAAATACACTGTCTTCTAGCAATCCACAGAACCTTTTCCAAAATAGGCTGTTTTAGAATGCAGAGCAAGTCTTAGCAAATGCAAAAAAATATTATCCCACATATCTCATCAGTTCATAATGGACTGAAATTAGGAATCAACAGGAAGAAAACTTATAAAAATCACATAAACACATGGACACTAAACAATGCTCTTTTGCATAAAAAATGGACCACAGAAGAAATAAGAGGGAAAATTGAAAAATTTTTTAAAAAAGTCCTAGAATCAAATTAGAACAGTGGTACCACATTCCAAAATCTGTGGACCACTATGAAGAAAGAAGTAAAAGGAAAGTTGATAGCATCATATGAAGGAGGAAATAAGAGGAAAGTTGATAACATCAAGTGTCCACTTAAAAAAAAAAAAAAAAACTCAAATAAACAACCTAATGTTATATCTCAAGGTCTTAGAAGAGCAGGAACAAATTAATTCCAAAACTAGAAGAAAGAAAATAATTAAGATCATAGTTGAAATTAATGGAATAGAGAATAAAAAAACCAATGCAAAGGATCAGTGCAACGCTTTTAAAAGATAAACAATATCAACAAATTCATAGCTATATTAACTAAAAGAGTGAGATAAGAACCAAATCAAGAAAAATTAGAGATGTATAAGGAGATATCACTGCAGACATGTGTGAAGGTCAGAGGATCATTATGAACTCTTTTGAATACTTATATTCCAGAAATTGGCAAGTTATTGACAAATTTCTAGGCACATATAGCCAATAAAAATTGGCTACATCCAATTCTACATCCAAGAGGATGTAGAAAACCTAAACAGATGAGTATCAAGCCATGATATTAAAGCAGAAAAAAAAAAAATGCCTTCCAACAAAGAAAAGCCCAGGACTAAATGGATATTGAGCTGAGCTCTAGTAGGTCTTTAAAGAAGAACTAACACCAATCTTTCTTAAATTATTCATGAAATAGAAAATGAGGGAAAACTTCCAAACTCATTCTGTGTAGCTAGCAAAACAAAATAAAGGTATGTCAAGAAAAGAAAACAGACCCATATTACTTATGAATATAGATACAAAATTTCTTAATAAAAAATTAGTAAACCACATTTAAAAACATTAAGAAGATTGTACATCATGATCAAGTTGTAATCATCATAGGAATGCAAGGTTGGTGAATATAAGTAAATCAACAAATGTAATTTATCACATAAATAAAATCAAGGACAAAAATCACATGATCATCTTAATACAGGCCTAAAAAGATATGGATAAAATTCACCACCCATTCATGCTAAAAATGCTGGAGAAGGTAAGGATAAAAGAAACTTACTTTAATATCATAAAAGTTATATATGACAGACCAAAAGCCAAGATCTTACTGAATGAAGAAAAAACTGAAATCATTTCCTATAAACTCAGAACCAAAAAAGGTCTTTATTTATATTCAATACAGTGTTTGGAACTCTGCCAGAGAAATCAGGGAAGATAAGAAATTTAAAGGAAAAGAAAGAGGGAAAAAAGAAGTCAAGTAATCTCTGTTTGCTGATAAGATTCTACACCTAGAACACCTGTCCCCGCCCCCCCAAAAAAAAGATGTAACAGATTTCTATCTGATAAACAAATTCATCAAAGTATCATGATACAACATAAACACACAAAAATAATTAACTGTCTTACACTCCAACAATGAATCTTCTGAGAAAAATAATCAAGAAAACTACTCCAGTCAGGCAAGGTGGCACATGCCTGTAGTCCCAGCAGCTCAGGAGCCTGAGGCAGGAGGATTTCAAACTCAAAGCCAGAATCAGCAACTTAGTGAGGGCCTAAAAAAAAGGGCTGGGGATGTAGCTCAGTGGTTAAGTGCCCCTGTGTTCAATTTCCAGTACCAAAAAAAAAAAAAAAAAAAAAAAAAAGAAAAGAAAAAACAAAGAAAACTACTTCATTCACAATAACCTCAAAAAGAATGAAATACTGAAGAATCAATCTAATTAAGGAGATGAAAGACTTCTACAATGAAAATTACCACACATTGAAGAAAAAAATTGAAGAAGACCTTAGTTTTAAAATGGAAAGACCTACCATGTTCATAGATAGGTAGGTTTAATATCATCTAAATGGCCATATTATGAAAACAAATCTATAGATTCATTGCAATTCCCATGAAAATACCAATGACATTTTTCACAGAATTAGGAAAAAAGTCCTAAAATTTATATGGAAAAATAAAAAACCCAGGATAGCCAAAGTAATACTAAACAACAAGAGAAAGGTTGGAGGCATCATAATACCTGATTTAAAATTATACTACACAGCTATAACCAAAAGAGCAACATACTGGCATAAAAACAGAAGTGATGAACAATGGAATAGACAAGAGTCACAGAGAAAAATCACATAAATACAACCATCTGATCCTTGAGAGGTGCCAAAAGTATTCATTGGGAAAGACAGCCTTTCAGCTGGGAATGAGGGGGCATGCCTGTAATCCCAGCAGCTCAGGAGGCTTAGGCAGGAGAATCATGAGTGCCAGCTTCGGCACCTTAGCAAAGCACTAAACAACTTAGTGAGACCATGTCTGTAAATAAAATATGAAAAAGGGTTGAGGATGTACCAGTGGTTTAGTACCCCTAGTTCAATAACTGGTACCAAAAAGAAAAGAAAAAAAAAAGGAAATAGCTTTTCTATCAAATGATGATGGGAAAAATGGATAACTACATGGACTACAGATTTCTGCTTCTTACCCTGCACTAAAATCAATTCAAAGTAGATTAAAGAGCTTGGAATTAGACCAGAAGCAGTGAAAATGCTAGAAGAAATTATAGGGGCAACATTCCAATACATTGTTGTAGGCACTGACTTTCTTTGTAAAGCTCAAGAACTAAAACCAAGAACCGCTAGGTGTGATAGTAAAGTAAACAAGAGCACAGAACCTACAGTATGGAAGAACATCTTCGCAAGCTATTCTTCTGACAAGGGAGCAATAACCAGATATGTAAAGAACTCAAAACACTTAACACCAAAAACACCCTCATAACCCACTCAATAAATAGGCAAAAGGTCTGAAGTGATATCTCTCAACAGAAGAAATATAAACGGTCAGAAAATATATGAAAAAAATGTTCATCCTTTGCAATCAGATGAAGTCAAAGCTACATTGATATTTCATCTCACTCCTATTAAAATGGCAATCATGAAAAAAAAGATGTTGGTGAGGATGTGGGGAAAAGATTACACCTATACATTGTTGGTAGACTGCATTTGGTATAACCACTTCAGAAAACAGTATGGAGTTTCCTCAAAACACTAGGAATGTAATCACCATATGCCCCAACTCTCCCATTCATTGGTATTCATCCAAAAGAAATAAAATCAGTATGCCATAGTCATATGCATACCAATCCTCATAGCAGCTCAATCCACAATAGCCAAGTTAAGGGACCTACCTCGGTGACCAGAAAGAGATGAATGGATAGAGAAAATGTGGTATATATGCACGATTTAGTTCTGCTCAACCATAAAGAACAATGAAATTATATCAATTCCTGATACATGAATTGAACTGAAGAACAACCTACTATGGAATAAATCAGACTCACAAAGGCCAAGGTCAAATGTTTTCTTTCATAATTGGAGGCTAGAGAGAGAAAGGGAATTTCAAAAAAGGAATCTCATGAAAATAGAAAGGAAATTAGTAGAGCAGAAGCAGGCGGCCAACAGGGAGGGAACAGGAGAGAGAAAAGGAAAGACCTGGGAAATGAAGTTGGCCAAATTATACTCTGTTCATGTGTGAATATACCAAACTGCATTCTGATGTTATGTATAACTCTAATGAATAAATTAAAACAAATAAATAAAAGAAAGAATAACTGAGTAGGGAAAGGGAACAATGGGAAGGGAAGAGGAGCTAAAAGGAGGTGGTACTGGGGTTGAAATGGAGAAAACAATGTTAATATGCTTTTATGAATATGTCAAAATGAGCCACAGTACTATGTATGACTCTAATGCACCAAAAAATTTTAAAAATCACATATAAATGCATATTAGTGAATAATGCATCATGTGGGATAAAACTTACCCAAAATATCCAATATATATCTCATTTCATGAGATTTGGCAAGAGCAGAACTCCAGGACTCCCATGTTCATAAGCACATTTAGTTTTGCTTCAACTAATGGCATAGCGACAATGTGACTCGCAAAGAATAGTGAGAAAAAAATTAGGACACCTGGAAAAGATCTTTAAAATTTCTACATATGCAAGGAAATGGGACCTATAGGTCCAGTTTATTATTTCCCCTAACTGTTAAAGAGTACAGTCTACCTCTAAAGTCTGTTTCTTTTTTTTTTTTTTTTTTGTACTACATATCCTCAGGAGAGGAAATGACAATAGGGAGCACAAAAAGTTTAGGAAAAAATAAAAAGGTGGGCTGGGGATATAGCTCAGTTGGTAGTGTGCTTGCCTCGTAAGCAGAAGGCCCTGGGTTCAATTCCCAGCACTGCAAAAAAAAAAATAAATAAATAAATAAATAAAATAAAATAAAAAAGGAAATGGTGGGCTTTTTCTTTTTTTAATTAGGAAAATGGGTCCCACTACTTTTTGAAGAAAATAGAAAAGCAAATTTAAAAATTAAACCCCTATCTCCCACCCTGCACAAAACTCAACACAAGGTGGATCAAAGACTTAGGTACTAGTACAGAGATCCTAATATAAGAAAAAGTAGGCCCAAATCTTCTTCATGTTGACTTAGGAAAAGACTTCCTTAACAAAACCCCTAAAGCGCAAGAAGTTAAATCAAGAATCAATAAATGGGATGGAATCAAACTAAAAAGCTTCTTCACAGCAAAGAAAACAATCTTGTTAACATGATTGCCTACAGCAAGGGAAAAATGTACCTCGGACACATCTCCAGATTATATAAAGAACTTATGAAACTCAACACCAAAAAACCAAATAACCCACTCAATAAATGGGCTAGGAACTGAATAGATACTTCACAGAAGAAGAAATACATTTGATCAACAAATTTATGAAAAAATGTTCAACATCTCTAGCAATTAGAGAAATGCAAATCAAAAGTACCCTAAGATTTCATCTTGCTCCAGTCAGAATGGCAATTATCAAGAATTCAATCAACAACAAATGATGAGGCTATGGGGCAAAAGATACACACATACACTGCTGGTGGGAATGCAAACTGTTGAGATCACTATGGAAAGCAGGATGGAGATTTCTCAGAAAACTTGGAATGGAACCACCATTTGACCCAGCTATCCCATCCCCAGTTTATAGCCAAAGAACTTAAAAACAGCATACTACAGTGACACAGCCACATCAATGTTTATAGCAGCTCAACTCACAATAGCTGAATTATGAAACCAATCTAGATACCCTTCAACAGATGAATGGATAAAGAAAATGTGGAATATATACATAATGCATTATTACTCAGCCTTAAAGAAGAATAAAACCATGACATTTTCCAGTAAATGAATGGAGCTGGAGACTATCATGCTAAACAAAATAAAACAATCCCAAAATCAAAGGCCAAATGTTTTCTCTGACATGCAGATTCTAATTCACAATAATGGGATGGGGGCCAGGGAAGAATAGAGGTTACTATGGAATAGGCAGTGGGGAGTAAAAGGAAGGAAGTGGTATGGGCACAGGAAGGACAGTAGAATGAATCAGACATTAATAACCTACGTACATATATGATTACATGACCAGTATGATCCTACATCATGTACATTCAAAAGAATGAGAAGTTATACTCCATTTATGTATGATGAATCAAAATGCATTCTACTATCATGAATAACTATATAGAACAAATTTTTAAAAAATCAAATGCTTGGTAGACTTCATTCCTAATAAATTTTTCTAATGGCACAAAACTAGCCAATGATTAAACGAATTTCAGGAGTCCACACAAAATAACCCAGTATGTTTTCACTTGTGTTTATACTTTGAAATTCCTCTCACCTACATATATTCAGCAGGTGGCAAGGCTCTCAAGAGACTCAAACAGCCTCCCTATGACTGGGCTCATGTTGAGTTGGACACCTGTCAGGTAAATCCTCTGCACTGGTAAAGAAGTGAATGGGCTGCTGTTCCCAAAGGAACAAACTGAGGGAAATCCATTGAGGGGAAATGATCGGAAAAGCTGAAATCAGAAACACTTAATAACAGAAAGAAAAATAATAAATTAGGATTAAGAACCAAAAATCAGTTAAAACCAATTCCTATGAGGTTTGTGCTGTAGCTCAGAAGCAGAGAGCATGTGAAGAATATTTGAGGCCTTGGGTTCATTCGACAGCACCAAACAAAACAAAAAACCAACCAACCAAACAAATAAAAAAAACCCAAAAACAAAAACTCTTTCCTAATTGTATTAAAAAAAAAAAATACTTCTCAGTAAATCATGAAGAACACACCTTCAATATTTCTTTTAAATAATGCCTAGCCTTTCTAAAATAACACTTTACTCTTTTTCATCATATATGAATACACCACCAGTGAAACTTCACATCATGCACAAGAAGAATGGGATCCTAATTAGAATGTTACACTCCATGTATACACTATATGTCAAAATATACTCTACTGCAATGTATACCTAAAAAGAACAAGGAAAATAGAAAATGAAAAAAAACTTCTTTAGAAAAGAAACAAACATGAGTTTTATATTAACTGAGAAAATATGGAAAATACCTAAAATATTGGAATGATGTTGGATAACAATGAATTTTTATGTCCCACATTCATCAAGCCACTTTTCTATAAACACAGAAAAGAAACTGAATTTACAAAATCAGGACGTTTTATTATCAAAATGTAAAAGTATTTCAAGTAGGCTCTATTTATGTTAAAACCTGTTTTGTATTGCCATCCTTCTTTCCCTCTTTTACTGATTAAAACTAACAGTGTTAATTCAAGGATATGTTTCAATATTTGGTATATGTATTATATTTTAAGGAAAATAAGGTATTTTCTTATCCCACTTCTCACAGAATGTAACGTAAGCATAGTGCTGGTCTAGGAAATAGAATGGAAATTTCAACTGAGTTAGAATTATTCCATTTCCAAATGAAATATTATTCTTTGAAAATTAAAATTTGTTAGAGAACATGCAAAATATTTGATACATAGCCTTCAAATTCTAAGGAATGGGTTACTTCTTCTAATTTATGCAGCAGACAGTAAATAAAAAGGTATACAGATATGGATGCTCCTTTGGATTACTAACATACAGGATATGTATTTGAAGTATATTTCTCCTACTTTTGAGACTGAGGCAGCATATGCTGTGGTACTTCAACCAGGTCCTCTCTGGTTGAAGGCGTTCATCTCCAGACCTTGCGACCACCAACTGCATTACTCTTGAGGAAACTGCTCTTACCTGCCTGGAATTGCCTTGTCCGAGATTATGACCAACGATTGTAAGATGCTGGAATACCAAGGCCAGGGTCCCATCTCTTAATTTGTATTGGCCACCCAGGGGTTTTAAGAGGAGCTGGACCTTGGGCATATCTGCCTCACAGGTCAGATTCTCACTCTGTCCCAACTCAACCTTCCCCTCTGGCATATAGGTATGTCTTCCAAAGGCTAATAAAGGTACTTATAAGAGCAATTGTCTTCGAATTCTTGATAGACAGAAAAAAATACTTTGAACTTGAGGCAAGATAACGAAAAGTTCTTTGAATATAGAAACTCCATGAATGTAAGGGATGCTTTTGTCATTCTTTTGGTTCTGCCCTCCTATAACCCCCAATATTTAGATCAGTGATTGTCACATGATAATTGCTCAATAAGTATTATGGAAATAAATGAACTATTCAATACATTTTACATTTAACTTCTTTCACCTATAGATCATTTTCTAATGAAAGAGTAAAGATTTTAAAAAGTGGCAGTTAGAGAGAGGAGGTGAAAGGGAATGTGTAGTCAGCTTGTTTTGTTATCTCAGAGATCTTATCTATCGCGCTCCCTCTGCCCGCAGAGAGAGACACGACAAACGTCTGAAGCTTTGGAAGTTTATTATGCACAGTCCCTCTCCTACACTTCTCTTACTCCCAGCTTCCACGCACTCTCAGCTTCTCTTCTCTCGGCTTCTTCTTACTCCCAGGTTCCGCGCACTTCCAGCTTCCAGCTCAGCTTCAGCCTCCGCCTCCGCCGCTTCTTCCGCTTCTGCCTCCCTACTCTCCCACCCACCAGGCTTATATACACTTTAACCAATCAGGGGAGAGTACACGAGGTAAACGCGGACAGCTGCAAGCATAGGATAGATACACAAGGGGGGCATGCTCTAGTCACATCGTTAACTAGCCAATCATTGGAATTCGCTGGTTGTTTACTGTATAGTTGGCCGCTTTTGGCTCAGCGTCAGGTGCCATCTTGACCATGCCCAAGGCTGGGGGTCCTGGAAACCCCGACAGATCCCCCTTCTTTACTATTAAACTAAGGCTCGGGACCGTGTCTGTCTTAGGCTGAGTGGTCAGCATATGTCCTTACCCGTCATCAGAGCCTGCAGAGCATGCTGCAGCTCCTGTCTTAGGTTGGTACACAGCCACCTCCTTCATTACCCGTCTTTGACTACCGGTCCAGCATCAAGAGCCATACTAATGGGGGGCTGTCGGCCTTTAGGGCGGTCATGGCCTGATGAAAGATAATTTGATCTCTCTATTGGCTAGCTCGTAGATGCATGCCAAAACGAATGAAGAGAAGGAGGGCCAAGGCAGAGGAGTACCACCATAGCTCCTAAGCCTGCCCGCTGTTTGACAAATCTATAAACAGAAGAAAAACCATATAGCCATATTAAGTACAGAAACAATATATGTCCCAGAAGTATATTGGGCAACACAAACAGCTCTCAGGGAATAAACGCATCCCAGTCCCAAAAGTTCTTGGAAGGTATCCACTTGTTCTTATAATGAGTCCACTCTCTGATAGAGTCTCTATGGTCTGCAAGGCTGCAGCTGCATTCTCGGCCAAATGATCGTTGTTATGGTTGTGTCAATGCTGCTACTGCAAGGACTGTGATGGCAGTGATCACGGCTGTTGCAATGTCAAAGCCTCTCCTGCTTCTCGACAATAGCGCTGGCAATTCTACATCTGCAACAGAAACTAGGACTGGTAGGAAGATAGAAATGTGCAAATTGCACGGGTGGCAAAAGAACCATTCCAGCATTGTGAGAGATAGCACACGGTTAGTGAACAGTTAAGAGGTGTTATTAGAAATGTTAGTTGGTAGAAACATAAAAGGGAGGAAATACACAAGCTGACGTGGGAGGAAAAGCAATATTACAGCTGGGGTCAGCAGAACGAGTTGCTCTACTCTGGGTCTGATTTGTAGTATGATTCCAACGGCAAAGTGCAGAAATTCCTCCTGTTAAAGCAAAGAAAGACTAGAGATATCCTTGTCACCAAAAACAGCACGACCTGAAAAATCATCAGTAGAATTGACAGGCTTGTAGAGGAATTGGTGAAAAGCAAGAAAAGGAAGGATAAAAAATGTGTTAGTTAGAAGTGAAAAATATGGCCAAGCTAACAATGGCCCATAGGTTGCGGGTTTGCCTTTCCGTCTGAGTTTTTGTTATTGGAGGAAGGCTCAGACTCGCCATTGCGAGGAGGAGCAGCATCACTTGCATGCTGTAAAACTCTGATTAGCCTTTCTGGAATCCAGACTGGAGTCTGTTGATCCTGTGGGAAAATACAAACAGACCCTCGGACCCAATGAAGGACTGGATCCGGTCCTTTCCAACAACCTGTCAGGATATCTTTCCATTTTGCCCATACTTGAGGAGTATTATGGGGATTATAATGTCGATCAGCTGCAGAATGGCCATCCCTATCCAGAGTTAAGAAATTTAGAATGAAAAGAACTAAATTAAGTTTATCTTTAGGAGACTTGTAGGAGGCTCCTATTCTCCCTTTTTGTTTATTTAGACAATTTTTTAAAGTAAGATGTGCTCTTTCCACAATGCCCTGTCCCTGAGGATTATAGGGGATGCCAGTGACTGATTGGATGTTAAATGTTTGTAAAAACAACCGGAAGCTTTTGGAAGTATAAGCAGGACCACTATCTGTTTTAATAACTTTAGGTATGCCCCAGCCAGCAAATGCTTGTAGGCAGTGTTGAATGACATCTTTTACCTTTTCTCCAGAATGAGCGGAAGCCATAATGACCCCTGAAGCAGTGTCTACTGACACATGTACATACTTAACAGTACCAAATTCAGAAATATGGGTTACATCCATCTGCCAAATATGACCAGGCAGCAGTCCCCTGGGGTTAACTCCAAAGGATTGTACTGGGATTAAAGGAGCACAATGTTGACAATTTTTTACTATTTGTCAAGCCATACATTTAGATATAGGAAATTTTCTGCTCAAAGTAGTGGAATTTACATGGAATTTTTCATGAAAGAGTTTTGCTTGTTCCTCTATGGAAAAAACAAAGATCAATTTGGTGGCCATATCTACCAAGTCATTAGCATTGGCCAAAGATCCTGGTAAATTAGAATGAGCTCTAATATGTCCTACATAGAATAGATGTTTACGCTGTAGGATAAGGTTTTGTAGCGTAGTAAAATAAGAAGCTACCGTGGACATGGAAGAAATATGGGGTACCGTTTCAAGGGGTACCTGTAAAGCGTTAACGATATATAAGCTATCAGATAGAAGATTGAATGGCTGATTATCTGCTAATTTAAAGGCTAATATTACAGCTGCAAGTTCAGTAACCTGTGCGGAGTTGGGTGGAACTATTATGGTGTGAAGTTGTTTACTGATAAGTACTGCACCTACTCCATTTTTGGAGCCATCAGTAAGAATGGTTACACAGTCTTTAAGAGGCTGGACACTAGTCACTTTTGGAAAAACTATGGGAGTATTTTTACAGAATTGAATCCAGGGATGTTGGGGATAATGGTTATCGAACTGAGCTGAAGTGGAACAATATAATACTGACCAATCATCATCATTATTAATTAGCCATTTAATTTGCTGAGTGGAATAAGGAGTTATAATAATAGACGGATGGATTCCAAAAACAGTAATGCAAGATTCTATTCCCTTGAATATTACCTGAGCAATAGCTTGGGGATATGATTGCAATGTTTTAGCCGGAGAGCTAGGGAGATTTATACTTTGCAGAGGTCCTCCTTGCCAAACTATGCCAAAAGGGGTATGCTTCTCTGAGATTATGATTAAACTTAATGGTTGAGTAGGATCACAACGATCAACGTAACACTGCTGAAGTCTATTCTCTACTAGCTGTAAGGATATCCGTGCTTCGGGAGTAAGTTTCCTAGGGGAATTCAAGTCAGGATTACCTTTTAATATATCGAATAAAGGTTTTAATTCCCCTGTGGATAATTTTAAATAGGATCTGATCCAGTTAATGTCACCTAAGAGTTTCTGAAAATCGTTCAAGGTATTCAATTGATCTGTCCTGATGGTCAACCTTGTTGGTCTGACTAGTAGCAGTGAGCCTTGTACCCAGATATTCTTGGATCTCCTCTAATTGTAATTTTTCAGGAGCTATCGTTAGTCCTCTCTTTTCTAATGCTTGAGTTATAAATTGTAATGCTTCTAACAAAACTTCTTTTTCTGGATGGCAAATAAGTATGTCATCCATATAATGATAAATCAACAATCTCTTAAACTTTTGTCTAGTAGTTGTTAATGCTTTATCTACGTATATTTGACATATAGTAGGACTGTTAGCCATACCTTGAGGCAACACGGTCCATTCGAATCTCTGGTCAGGCTGAGTGTGATTAAGAGAGGGCAAAGTAAAAGCAAATCTCCAACAATCATTTTTGTGTAAGGGTATAGAGAAAAAGCAATCTTTTAAATCCAGAATAATAGTAGGCCAATTTTTTGGTAGTGCAGTGACAAGAGGGAGTCCACATTGGATGGGTCCCATAGGGTACATTTGTTCGTTTATGGCTCTTAAATCATGTAATAACCTCCATTTTCCTGATTTTTTCTTTGTTAAGAATATTGGAGTATTCCAAGGAGAGATAGAATGTTGTAAATGACCTGCTTGTACCTGCTCTTGTACTAACTTATGAGCTGCCTCTAGCTTCTCTTTTGTTAGGGGCCACTGTGGAATCCAGCGAGGCTTATCATCTTTCCATATTATAGGGATTGATGGTTTATCAGTGGCCCCTAGGAAAAACCCAATCCACTGAGAATCATTTTTTGGTGGAAGTAAAGGCAGTGGTTGGGTAGATCCTTGACTATGTCTTCCTAATGCTTTTTTATCATCATAGTTCATATTTTGTAACATATTTCTTACAGGAGTCCCTTGGTAAGTCTGATCAGTGGTGAGTTTCATATCCATTTGCTGCAGGACGTCTCGTCCCCATAGGCTAATAGGAACATTACAGACATATGGCTGAAATATTCCTGTGTGTCCCTCTGTATCTTTCCACGATAATGAGGAAGCACTTTGATTGGGGTTTTCTGCTACTCCTAAGCCTCCCAAGCTCTGAGCTGCTGTGATCAATGGCCAGTGCTTTGGCCAGACCATTGTGCTAATAATACTTTTGTCTGCTCCCGTATCTAATAAACCTGTAAATTCCATATTTCCCACTTTTAATTTTAGGAGGGGCCTCTGTCCCATATCCATAGTAAGGTTTATTAAAGTGGTTCCTGTTGATCCAAAACCTCCTTGTCTTTTATTTGTAATTTTACTGGGCCACAAAGAATGTCGACTGGGCAATATAAGCATTTGTGCAATGCGATCCCCTGGAGAGATGACCGTAATTCCTTTTGGTGAAGAGACCAAGGCTTTTATTTGTCCAGTGAAATCAGGATCAATAACCCCTGGGTGTACTATAAGTCCTTTTAGTGTTGAGGAACCTCTACCTAGTAATAGTCCTACACTGTTCTGTGGGATTTTTTCATGCCAATCAGTATCAATCATCTGCACCCCCATATCTGGGGTTACTATGAGTCTGGAGGTGGCACAGATGTCCAATCCGGCACTTCCTGAGGTGGCTCTGAGCTCCCCTTCTCTGTGGGAGGATACCACCGTCGGGGAACTTGTTGAATATCCCGTATATTTGTTGCGGGCCCCGGGGAGGGCCCTGTCTCCCATTTTTTTGAAGTTTAGGATTCAACCCTAGGAAATTATCCTCCCTATCTCTAATAGGCTGACAGGCACTATTCCAATGACTTCCTCTTCTGCATCTTGGACATAGCCCTGGGGCATAAGGTGTAACAGATTTTACTATAGTTATCTCTTATCTTTTGTTAGGGCATTATCTCCTTGCTGCTGATTTTGTGCATCTATTGAAACGTATTGGCCTTCTCATCTCAACATTTCTATCGGGAAACCTTGCCACTATGTTTCTGCAAGCAGTTTCAACAGCTATTTCTTGCTACTGAGCTTCTCCAATTAGACATTGTCCTCCAGATAACACTGCTCTGCATAGCTGTCTCCAATAGTCTTAACTGCCTCTTTAAAGTTTTTCTAATGGTTGATGGTATCTCCATTTGCTCCTCAAATACGGGCAGGTTCTACAAATTTTGAAGCTCTTTTTATTAGGCTTAGGTTTCTCCTACCTTTTCCCCTTGTTCTTAAGTTTTCACTACCACTTGGTTATTCCTTTTGGGGGTTCTTTGTGTTAGACTTAGTTCCTTTTTTTCCCTTGTTCTTAGATTTTATGAGCAATTATTTTCTAGGTCACCACCACTCAATTTTTCCTCACTTTATTCTCTTTAAGAGTTCTTTTCTGTTACTATTAGATCCTGTTCGTGAAGATCCCCCTTGTGGCACACTGAGCAGCTTTTCTTACTTTAGCTGTTTTTTCCCTCAATGGCGTCCCATGGTTTTTTAATAGCTCCCTGAGGGGTTGCTGCATTCAGACCCCATTGTTACTAATTTGAATGGCTTTAGTTATGGCAGTTGCAATAACAAACAGTGGCCTAGCTGCCAGGAGCAATGAGATTACTGAAAGGAAAACTATCAAGTGTGCATTAGAATTTTTATAGCGGCTTTTCACGTACTACCTACACCCTAATTGGACCGCTTCAAACGTGTTTCTACTTTCACTTTAATTAGACCACGTTCCACGCGTCAGGACCGCCGACGGCGCATCCCGATACCGTTTAGCCCGCGTTCTACGCGTCAGGACCGCTGATGGCGTATCCCAATACCTTTTGACCCGCGTTCTACGCGTCAGAATCCCGATACCTTTTAACCCGCGTTCTAAGCGTCAGGACCGCTGATGGCGCGTCCCATACCTTTCGACCGGACCGCACTCCGCGTGTCCCCAGGACCGCTGATAGCGTATCCTGATACCCTTTAACTTTTTTATAACCGGTTTAACTTGTATACAAAAAAAATTTTTCAAATATCTTACCTTGTTTTCTTTTATAAGGCCTTCATCTTCCCTTCATGTCCCGGGTTTCAGCACCAGTTATCGCGCTCCCTCTGCCCGCAGAGAGAGACACGACAAACGTCTGAAGCTTTGGAAGTTTATTATGCACAGTCCCTCTCCTACACTTCTCTTACTCCCAGCTTCCACGCACTCTCAGCTTCTCTTCTCTCGGCTTCTTCTTACTCCCAGCTTCCGCGCACTTCCAGCTTCTCTTCTCTCGGCTTCTTCTTACTCCCAGCTTCCGCGCACTCCCAGCTTCCAGCTCAGCTTCAGCCTCCGCCTCCGCCGCTTCTTCTGCTTCTGCCTCCCTACTCTCCCACCCACCAGGCTTATATACACTTTAACCAATCAGGGGAGAGTACACGAGGTAAATGCGGACAGCTGCAAGCATAGGATAGATACACAAGGGGGGCATGCTCTAGTCACATCGTTAACTAGCCAATCATTGGAATTCGCTGGTTGTTTACTGTATAGTTGGCCGCTTTTGGCTCAGCGTCAGGCGCCATCTTGACCATGCCCAAGGCTGGGGGTCCTGGAAACCCCAACACTTATCACTATGAATTTTTTGCTTATTATGGTAAGAAACATCAGAGGGAAAGCTCCTGGGGATTATTTGAACCATAAATGTGTTTAGGGATCCTTATTTGAGAATGTAAGTGTACCCCACTTCCATGGATAAGAATTTACAAGAATACATTCAAGTAATTATACAGAATGATTCTTCCGTGTCACCTGGGGAATCATACAAAGAGTAACAAGTTAGGGTTATTTGATGTCATTTCCTAAAATTACTCATTTTTTTTTGACCAAAGCATTTTCTATACTATTAAAAATATAATAGAATTTCCTTTAAGATTGCTGAAAAGACATGTTGATGAGTTTCCAAAATTTTCTCAGACCTATATACATCAAAAGCATTAAAGTTCATGTCAGGACTTAGAGCAATGCACCGGGCACTGGGCAGCAGCCTGGAGGAGGAGGAGGAGCTTGGCGGGTCGCTTGGGCTTGCAGTGACTGCACTAGGGCTACGAGTGGCTGTCAGGAGGAGGAGGTGCGCAGTGAGTTGCTTGGACTAGTACCAACTGCACCAGAACTGCCGGCGGCTGCCTGGAGGAGGAGGAGGTGCGCAGCGGGTCACTTGGACTCGGAGCGACCTCACAGAACACCGGGCAGCCGCCCCGAGGAAGAGGTGTGTGGCGGGTAGCTGGGACTCAGAGCGACTGTACGGGGCTCCAGGTAGCTGCTCAGAGAGGCCGCATAGCCAGGTGATTAGGTGCAGAGCAGGGTCCCAGGACCTAGGCGGCTTCTTGGTGGAAGAGCCATACAGAGACAAGCTGAGGGGCAGAGCAAAGGTTCCAGGACTGCGGGCAGCTTCTCTGAGGAGGGGCAGCCTAAGGAGACTCGTCTGCGAAGGGCGAGGCTCCCAGGCCCAGGAGGTAGGTCCGGGCCCCTGGGAACGTTGCAGAAGAAGGCTGCCCAGCTCAGGCGGTAGTGGTGGATTGAAGGGAACCTCTAGGAAGGGAACTGACCAGCGAGACCTCCCCACCAGGTAAGTCTTCACTGCTGGGTAGGGTTTTCCCACAAGGACGGTAAAACCAGAGACACAGGCCCAAATAGGCCTTGCCTCAGCCTGCAGCCTAGTTCCCCTTTGGATGACCATTGGTCAACAAGTGGAGGTACCACTGCCCACCAGCAGGGAATATATTCCACCTGAAGGACACCACCCCTAGAGAGGCAGCTTCTTTGTGGAGCACCACATTATCAACTTCCTCCAAGACTGCAGGCTACTGAAGGCTAAGAGGGGATATACCAGAAATCTTCAGAAACATTATAAGTCAATAGAGGATATTTGCAATATCTCAGCGATCCACTGATACCTGAACAATATGAGAAAACAAGGGAAGAAAATGCCCCAAACAAATCTAGATGTTACACCAATAAAATCCACTGAAGCATGGCAGAAGAAATGACAGAAAGGGAGTTCAGAATGTACATAATTAAAATGATCAGGGAAGCAAACAATGAGATGAAAGAGCAAATGCAGGCACTGAATGATGAGATGAAAGAGCAAATGCAGACACTGAATGATCGCACCAATTGACAGTTAAAGAGCAAATACAGGAAGCAAAAGATCATTTCAATAAAGAGTTAGAGATATTGAAAAAAAACCAAACAGAAATCCTTGAAATGAAGGAAACAATAAACCAAATTAAGAACTCCATAGAAAGCATAACCAATAGAATAGAACACCTGGAAGACAGAACCTCAGATATTGAAGAAAAATATTTAACCTTGAAAACAAAGTTGACTAAACAGAGAAGATGGTAAGAAATCATGAACAGAATCTCCAAGAACTATGGGATATCACGAAAAGGCCAAATTTGAGAATTATTGGGATTGAGGAAGGCTTAGAGAAACAAACCAAAGGAATGAACAATCTATTCAATGAAATATCAGAAAATTTCCCACACCAAGGCACATTACAATGAAAATACTTAACATACAAAATAAACACAGAATTTTAAAGGCTGTGAGAGAAAAGAACC
Organism: Sciurus carolinensis; assembly: GCF_902686445.1. Lineage (NCBI taxonomy): Eukaryota > Metazoa > Chordata > Mammalia > Rodentia > Sciuridae > Sciurus > Sciurus carolinensis. Next base: position 30,362,905 of record NC_062224.1, read on the forward strand.
AAATTACATTCAGGGGGAAAACAATAAGGATATCAGCAGATTTTTCAGTCCAGACCCTGAAAGCTAGAAGGGACTGGAACAACATTTTTCAAACCCTGAAAGAAAATGGATGCCAACCAAGAATCTTATACCCAGCAAAACTTACCTTCAGATTTGCGATGAAATAAAATCCTTCCATGGTAAACAAAAGCTAAAAGAATTTACAAAAAGAAAGCCAGCATTACAGAACACTCTCAGCAAAATATTCCAAGAGAAAGAGATGAAAAAGAAAGAAGCAAATCAGCAAAGGTAGGAACTATCCTAAAGGAATTGTCAAATAAAGGATGAATCAAGTTGTGTCAAAAAAAATAAATAAATAAAAAAAATTAGCCAAATGACTGGGAATACAAATCATATCTCAATAATAACCCTGAATATTAATGACCTGAACCCATTAATCAAAAGACATAGATTGGAGGATTGGATTAAAAAGAAAGATCAAACAATATGTTGCCTGCAAGAGACTCAACCTCATAGAAAAAGACACCCACAGATTAAAGGTGAAAGGATGGGGAAAAACACACCATGCACATGGACTCAGCAAAAAAGCTGGGGTATCCATCGTCATTTCAGATAACATGAACTTCAAGCCAAAGTTAGTAAGAAGGGATGAAGAAGGACATTTCACACTGCTTAAGGGAAGCATAAATCAGCAAGACAAAACAAAGATAAATATCTATGCCCCAAACAGTGGCTCATCCATGTATGTCAAACAAATCCTTCTCAATTTCAGAAACCAAACAGACCATAACACAATAATACTAGGTAATTTTAACACGCCTCTCTCACCACTGGACAGATTTTCCAAACAAAAATTGAACAAAGAAACCATAAATCTCAATAACACAATCAAAAAATCAGACTTAACAGAAATTTGTAGAATATACCATCCAACCAAGAGCGAATACACTTTCTTCTCGGCAGCACATGGATCCTTCTCTAAAATAGACCATATATTATGCCACAAAGCTAATGTTAGCAAATACAAGAAGATAGAGACACTACCTTGTATTCTATCAAATCATAATGGATTAAAATTAGAAATAAATGAAAGAGTAAAAAACAGAAACTGCTCCAAAACCTGGAGATTAAACAATATGCTATTATATGATGAATGGGTAACAGAAGATATTAGGAAGGAAATTTAAAAATTCTTAGAGGTAAATGAGAACAAAGAAACATCATATTAAAATTCCTGGGACATTAGGAAAGCAGTACTTAAAGGAAAATTTATTTCATGGAGCGCATTCAATAAAAGAAGTAAAAATCAACAAATAAATGACCTAACATGACAGCTCAAAGCCCTAGAAAAAGAAGAACAGACCAACACCAAAAGTAGTAGAAGACAGGAAATAGTTAAACTCAGAGCTGAAATCAACGAAATTGAAACAAAAGAAACAATGCAAAAAATTGACAAAATAAATAGTTGGTTCTTCGAAAAAATAAACAAAATTGATAAACCCTTAGCCACACTAACAAAGAGAAGACGAGAGAAAACACAAAACACTAAAATTCAGAATGAACAAGGAAATATCACAACAGACATGATTAAAATGCAAGACATAATTAGAAGCTATTTTGAAAATCTATACTCCAACAAAATAGAAAATTTCAAAGACATCAACAGGTTTCTAGAGACATATGAACTGCCTGAACTGAACAAGGAGGACATACACAATTTAAATAGACCAATTTCAAGTAATGAAATAGAAGAAGTCTTCAAAGGCCTACCAACAAAGAAAAGTCGGGACCTGATGGGTTCTCAGCCAAGTTCTACAAAACCTTTAAAGAAGAGCTCATTCCAATACTTTTCAAAGGATTCCATAAAATAGAAGAGGAGGGAACCCTCCCAAACTCATTCTATGAAGCCAATATTACCCTGATACCTAAACCAGATAGAGACACATCGAGGAAAGAAAAGTTCAGACCAATATCCTTAATGAACATCGATGCAAAAATTCTCAACAAAATTTTAGCAAATTGCATACAAAAACATATTAAAAAGATAGTGCACCATGATCAAGAGGGTTTTATCTCAGGCATGTAAGGTTGGTTCAACATCAGGAAATCAATAAATGTAATTCACCATATCAATAGACTTAAAGTCAAGAATCACATGATTATTTCAATAGATGCAGAAAAAGCATTTGATAAAATACAGCACCCCTTCGTGCTCAAAACACTAGAAAAAACAGGGATAGTGGGAACATTTCTTAACATTGTAAAGGCGATCTATGCTAAGCCATGGCTAATATCATTCTAAATGTTGAAAAACTGAAAGCATTCCCTCTAAAATCTGGAACAAGGCGGGGATGCCCCCGTTCACCACTTCTATTCAATATCGTCCTTGAAACTCTAGCCAGACCAATTATATAAACCAAAGAAATTAAAGGGATATGAATAAGAAAAGAACTCAAACTATTCCTATTTGCTGATCATATGATTATATACTTAGAGGAACCAGGAAATTCCACCAGAAAACTTTTAGAACTTATAAGTAAATTCAGTAAAGTAGCAGGATATAAGATCAATGCTCATAAATCCAATGCATTTTTATACATAAGTGATGAATCTTTAAAAAGAAAAATTAGGAAAACTACCCCATTCACAATAGCTTCAAAAAAAATAAAATACTTGGAATCAATCTAACAAAAGAGGTGAAAGACCTCTACAATAAGAACTACAGAACACTAACGAAAGAAATTAAAGAAAACCTTAGAAGTTGGAAAGATATCCCAAGTTCGTGGATAGGCAGAATTAATGTTGTCAAAATGGCCATACTACCAAAAGTGCTATACAGATTCAATGCAATTCCAATTAAAATCCCAATGACAGAAACTAGAGCAAGTAATCATGAAATTCATCTGGAAGAATAAGAAACCCAGCATAGCTAAAGCAATCCATCGCAGGAAAAATGAAGCTGGGGGTATTGCAATACCAGAACTTCAACTATACTACAAAGCAACAGTAACAAAAACGGCATGGTATTGGTACCAAAATAGACAGTAGATCAATGGTACAGAATAGATGACACAGACACAAACCCAAATAAATACAATTTTCTCATACTAGACAAAGGGGCCAAAAACATGGAATGGAGAAAAGATAGCCTCTTCAACAAATGGTGCTGGGAAAATTGGAAATATACATGCAACAGAATGAAACTAAACCCATATCTCTCACCGTGCATGAAACTAAACTGAAAATGAATTAAGGACCTCGGAATTAGACTTGAGACCCTGCAGATTATAGAAGAAAAAGTAGGTCCAGTTCTTCAACATGTTGGCTTAGGACCAGACTTCTTCAACAGGACTTCCATAACACAAGAAATAAAAGCAAGAATCAATAACTGGGATAGATTCAAACTAAAAAGCTTTCTCTCAGCAAAGGAAACTATCAGCAATGCGAAGAAAGAGCCTACAGAGTGGGAGAAAACCTTTGCCAATCATACTTCAGATAGAGCACTAATCTCCAGAATTTATAAAGAGCTCAAAAAACTCTACACTAAGAATACAAATAACCCAATCGACAAATGGGCTAAGGAAATGAACAGACAATTCACAGAAGATCTACAAGCAATAAACAAACATATGAAAAAATGTTCAATATCTCTAGTAATAAGAGAAGTGCAAATCAAAACCACCCTAAGATTCCATCTCACCCCAATTAGAATGGCAATTATCAAAAATACAAGCAACAATAGGTGTTGGTGAGGATGTTGGGAGAAAGGTACATTCATACATTGCTGGTGGGGCTGCAAATTAGTGCAGCCACTCTGGAATGCAGTGTGGAGATTCCTTAGAAAACTTGGAATGGAACCACCATTTGATCCAGCTATCCCACTCCTTGGCCTATACCCAAAGGACTCAAAATCAACGTACTACAGAGATACTGCCACATCAATGTTCATTGCTGCTCAATTCACAATAGCCAGATTGAGGAACCAACGTAGATGCCCTTCAATTGTTGATGAATGGATAAAGAAACTGTGGTGCATATATATATATATATATACACACACAATGGAATATTACTCAGCCATAAAGAATGATAAATTTATGACATTTGAAGAAAATGGATGAAATTGGAGAATATCATGCTAAGTGACATAAGCCAATCTCAAAAAACCATAGGATGAATGATCTCACTGATAAGTGGATGATGACACATAATGGGGGGTGGGAGGGGTTAGTGTTAGGGTTAGAGTTAGGGTTAGGGAGAGGGGTAAGTATGCAGGAAGGAAGGACTGTATAGAGGGTAAAGAAGGGTGGGAGGGATGGGGGAAGGGAAAATATAACAGAATGAAGCAAACAACATTACCCTATATAAATTTATGATTACACAAATGGTATGCCTTTACTCCATGTACAAACAGAGAAACAACATGTATCCCATTTGTTTGCAATTAAAAAAAAAAGAAAAAAAGTTCATGTCATATTGACATTTATTTATTTGTTTATTTATTTATTTATTTATTTATCTAGGTAGTGCTGGGGATCATGGTAGTCAAGGACTCCATACCACTATGTCCCTAGTCCATCATCTGCTTTCATGTTTCTAATCCCTCTGTTAGGTATTTGTGATGAAAGGGGGGTTTTTTTTTGTGTGTGTTTTTTGTTTTGTTTTGTTTTGTTTTTTTATTGTGGGGTTGAGCTTCCCTTGCCTTCTCACATGTTTTGATCTATTATTATAGGTTGTTTTCACTCAAGGAAAGCACATTCCCCTCCCTTAAAATATAATATTAGGAAGGTAAAAACAGGGGATATGCATTCTGATGAGGATGAATGTTTATATATTCCTGAATGTGGCTATATTTGTGAATGTTTGCTGATTTTAAGTTCACACATGTCCTAAGTGGGATGAACTGAGATACTCCTTTATTTCATTCACTAAGAAACTTAAAGCTGTTGGCCCAAGCCCTAGACCAACAGATGGCCATTCATGCTTAGGAAGGAACTAAGTATCTGTGAGCATTGTAATCTTAATACTACCATTAACAAGGAGTTGGATCAAGTCTGATGAATAAAAGAATGTGACTTCCTCAGGGGATAATGAATTAGTCTTTCTTCAAAAAAAACATAATTCCGTGGGCCAAAGAATGATATCTTGGGTAAAACCAGTCACAAATTTTTTCTTTTACCTCATTTCCTCATTTTCCAACCTCATTTTAAAGCCATCAAAGTATAAACAGAGGAGGTAGAACCTCCTGCAAAGACATAAGTGATATACCTCACTCTCACACATGTACTGTCTTTGTGGCTAATAAGGCAGGGACTTGATTTTCTACTTGAGTCTTTGGAATTTTTAAATTTTCTTCAGTATACATGTATTAACTGCATAATCAGAAAACAAATCAGTATCAGTTGCTGTCCAGAATTTATTTTATTGCCAGCCAGCTGCTTCAAATAAAGACCACTAATATGTGGCAAGTGCAATTAGCAGGAATGTGTAAATGTTATGTGGATTGGGATGTGAAGACCGTATCAGCTTCAGCTCTCACCTTCAGCAGAAGGTGGCACACTCTCCTAAGAACCTCCAGAAATGTACTCAATAAAATACTGAATTCTTTCTAAAATGAGAGAAATTTCCCAGAAACAATACTCAGGGCCTACCAGTCAAGACTGAATTCTGAGTCTTCCATTGTACTCCTTGCTAATGATATAGGCTGTCCCATTTCCTTAACAAGCTTGGTTTGTTCATTGGAAAATGTAACAAATAACTTCAAGGTTGTCACTCTTGGCAAGCACAGTAACACTGGTGGGAAAAGGAAGCTCTCAGAACAAGGCACAGAGTGAAATCTTGTTTGGAACTACCAGTTTACAAAGATTGTAGTAGAGCCAAATTGTTCGAAATCACAGGACTCTGATGCTTGCAGACAGGGTATGCTAATATGCTTTTAAAAGGATAAAATTTTAAAGATTAATTTGTTTAAATTTAGCCTCTATGAGTAAGGAAATAGCTTTGAAATATGTATGTATTTTTTTTTTTATTAGAGTTTGTCTTTTAATTTGTTTGCATGGTAAAGAATACATTTGTTTTCACTTCTAATTATAAACAACTTTTCATGATTCAGGAGATGGTTATTTGCATGAACTTGAGTTCTGCATTTCCTTTCTCTTGTCCACTACTTTAATTTGATTGTTTCTTAGTCCTTCCTTCATTAGGTAAGCCAAGAAAGGGAAATGAAGGTAAGCTGAAAATAATTCATTATTGGCCAATTTTATGTTAAATCCCTGACCATGATAATTACTTGTGCTTTTAGATCAAATTTTATCATTAATCTATTGAAACACTTTGTTTTATAGATGAGAAAGTTTAAAGATCTTCCACCAGTATCTGAGCCATCCAATTCTGCCTGCCTCCACTTTTGCCTGTGGTTCACCTAGGAGCCTGGGTAAGTCATATGTACCACAGCCGCTCTGGGTTTTGGGGGAATAATTCCTCTGCTAACTTTTTAAAGATATTTTCAGAAAAGAATTTGGGACAAGAATTTAAAATGCCTATGAAATACACCAGGCTCCCCAAAGAAGTTTAACCATGAATTCCAGGACTTAAAGAAAAATGATTAGTTTCTTCCATAGAATTCGAAACTCTGGTCCTTGTGCACAACCAGTAGTCAATTAGCTATGCATATTAATCTAACTTGCTTCATAGCCTGAAACATTCCATTTTTCTAAGGCTCTGTCAGTGCATATTATTCTGACAGATACAATCACATTACAATAAACTATAATTATCTCTAAAATATGGTTGTTTATGCTTCAGATTACCACAAGGACTTAAGAATTTTTACTTTTTTAGAGAATTTTTCTATGAAGCACCGTTTGTAATTGGACTATATTGCTTCCCTAATTATAATGGCACTTGCCAAAACATTTGGCCTAGAGAGACTTCTTAAATCTACACTCCTGAAAGAATATAGAATTTCCATTGGCTAAGACACCAGACACATGATTTTGACAAAAGACATATTTTCGCTCACAACTTTGGCTTTACCTAAGTAAGAAAGAAATATTAATTGAAGTCTTAGCAAGAAACAGGATAGGTAAATAAGTGTCTAAAAAGAGACACATCTTCAACTTCACATCTTGTGATGTTATGTGGGTAGATTGAAATCAGCCAAGGTACAACAGTTTGCACCTCAGAAAATAGCAAGTATTAAACTCAAAACTTTTTTCCCCCTAAGAGCTATGAAATATTTGCCAACACCACAGAAGGCCCCAAAACTTTGCCATAAATTTCATAGTACCCAAAGAAAAAGGGAAATGTTGTTTGTTACACAGGCCAATGTATGTAATTTGTATCTAATTTCTAAGAGGAATCTGTAACTATTATTTTTACAAAGCACAGGAATTTCTTGCCTCAGTTTCTCACAAAGTACTATATGAGGTAGTAGATAACCCTCTCCAACTTTCCCGTCTCCATAATATTGAGCAAAAAGAACTGTCTTAAAAGTAGAGATATTTCAGCATCCCATATTTAGATTGCCATCGTACCACAAGTCAAGAGAAAGTAAGTGATGTTTTTGCTTCTTTTTTTATTAATGAAAGAACAAAGGTTACTATTTTTTGAAAAGCACACTGTTAGCTAGCTTTCCATCACTGACAAAAACCTGAGATAATCAGCTTATAAGGACCAAAGATTTATTTTGGCTCACAGTTACTGGTGTTTCAGTCTATGGTTGGTTGACTCTTGCTTTTGGGACTGAGCTGAGGCAAAACATGATTAACTGGGAGTAGCTGCTCCAGCAAAGTCTCTCACCTCACAGTGTTCACCACATGATGGCTGGAGAGCAAAGAGAGGAGGAAGGAATGGGACTCTAATATCCCCTTCAAGGGTACGCCCTCTTTGACCTAACTTTCTTCCACTATGCTCCACCTCTTTAAGTGTTCCACCCGCAATTGTACCATGGTCAGATGACCAGGTCTTTAGCATATAGATGGACCTTTGGGAGGCATTTAAGACCCAAAAATAGAATACACTATTATTAAAAAAATTCAAAATAAAGTTTAATGATACTGGAATTTTCAATCATCTTCATATACAGAGGAACTACCAGAGAAGTAGAGAAAAACAGAAGATATTACTTCTATGAATACCACCATTTCTCACAAGCAGGTCACATTTCCTAACTGAATGGATAAATCTAGATTATTAATTTCACGTGTATTGTTTCTCGTTAGCCTCTACTTTTATCTTCTTTTACTGCCAGAAAATTTCAATGTAATTTATACCTGTTCCATATATACTGGTTTTAATACAGATATAAATTTTAAAGAGAGGCTTTCTTCTTACTAGAAATATTAGCCTGTATTCAAAAATCTTCATTTTAGCTGTGTAGGTATATATGTGTGTACCTTAAGATTTATCTGCTCCTACTGAGCAATATTTTGTCTTTTTCACTGAACTGATTCTTATGAAGGTATAGTGAGAGAAGGAAAGATAAATTTCATAATATTGGTAGACTGCCACACTGTCTTCTAGGCTTTTTTATTTTAGCCCATTTTCTTTATTCTTCTTTTCTCTGTTCTTAATACAAGTGCTATTTGCTCAGACAAGGATGTCAGCATCACTGGAATTTCAGAAAAGAAAAAACAATTGTCAACACTTACTTTCCTTCATTCTCACTCCTTTATGCACTACAAATGCACCTTTTGGAACACAAACAGACACGCCTATCTTCCCTGCCACTCACAAGTAACACTCAATTTCCAACTGCATCCTTTACTCTACTCACTGTTAAACTACAATCCATTCACACTCCTGATGAAAGAGCACTGCTTAAAATATTGGACAAGCATCAACTCTATCTCTTTTACATTACAAAGAATAATGGACCTTTAGAAAATGATTAGATCATGGTGATATAGTTAGCAACTATATAAAAAGACTAGAAAAACTAGTCTAGACCTTTCTGGCTTCATGCCTTTAATGAGGTGAGGCACCATCTTAGAAGTTGAGTCTAGTCCTCACCAGACACTGAACACACTGGTACCTTATAGCTGGACTTCCCAGCTCTGTGAGAAACGAAGTTCTGTTCCATATAAATTAACCAGTCTCAGGAATGCTGTTATATAATAGTATTAATGGAATACCCACAACCCTCAACACACACTTACACAGACACCTCCAGAATTTTAAAAACTTTTAATCATATATTTTATACTTCATTGGAGGAGAAATATGCTATTTCTCAAACTTCAGAATGTAAAACTCTACTGGATGTAAATTAGAAGATACAAAATTATTTTAAAAGATCAAAGTTTTCAATCATGAAATAAATTATTATCAAAGACAGTGAGGTCCCTGTTATTAGAAGTGTTCAACTAGTCTTTGTGACATCTCCACCATAGAAGTATGAAAAATAGACAAGATTTTAAACAACCATGAATTTTAGAGTCTGATGTATTTTCTGAACATTCTAAACCATTAATTTTTTCTCCTCATTTTGGATTTGTTCTTTGTGGCTCATTAATGAAAGGAGGCATGCTATGAAGGAATACTAAGAAGGGGATACATATAAGGTTTCACTTTCTTTAAATGAACAGGTTTCTAGACTCTAAATGTACCAACAAAAACTATTATACTAAGTTTCTACTCTGCTCTCTTCCACAAAGTCATAGTCAACATACAAAGCTACCTTCAGAAACAAACATATAGCCTAGTATGACATAGAGTTAAATGATGATTAAATTACAGAAAAAAAGAAGTGATACAATAGTAATGCTGTGAAAACATGGGTCATATAACTCACTCATAATTGCTATTTGGGAGATCAGTGCATTCCTACAGGATATGAGGCATAAAGTAGCAACTGAATAGTGGAATTAGATCAACGAAGATGGAAGGAGAGAAAGCATCCAGCAGAAGCAATATGTGAAAAGGGTAGGACATTGGCCCTGGAGGATCAGTTAATGTGTAGTACACTGGTGAGAAGTGAGTGACTAGGGATGAAGAGATTTACACAGAGTCAGATCATGACTATGCTGGACAGAGAATCATTGAAATACTACAACCCAATGACTGAAATGAACAGATGTTAGAGAAATTGCCTGACTTCTCCCTGGAGAATCTATAGAGCAAAGAGAAGAAGGTGTGAAGTCAGGAGACCTACAGTTTGATCAGGGAGAAGATGAATTATTATTTTTATTGGTCCTTTTTAGTTATACATAAAATTAAGATTCATTCTGACATAATTATAAAAGCATGAAATATAATTTATTCTAATTCACTCCCCAGTGCTTCCAATTCCATCCCCTTCTCCCTTCCCTCTACTCTACTGAACTTTCTGCTATTTGCTTATTTTTTTAAAAAATTAGTGTCTTATGGATATACATATGATGAGACTCACTGTGGTATATTCATATATATACATAAGGTCAGATTCATATTCCATCCCCACTCTCTTCCCTTCATTCCTCTTTGTCTATTCCACTGATCAGAAAGATGAATTATGATTAGTGAAGTAATTAGGGGAGAATAGAAAAAAGTGAACTAATCCCAAAGGCAGTTAAAAGCTGGGGGAAAAAAAAAAGCCATGGATTCCCTTAAGTTCATAACATTTAACCAGTTGCAAGATTGCGTTCAATATGTTTTCTAGATAAAAACATATGCCTGCCTGGGAATATCAACTAATTTGGTAATCATAGCAACAGTTACTGCAAGCATCAATTATGGACCATATCTCTCAGGGCATTGGAAAAGTCTGAAAACCAATGTGTGGTGGGCCTGACCCCAGGACACATCCACAACAGACACTCAGGATGTTTACATTCAGGCTTTTCCAAGAGTGCCACATATTTACTGTAATGCCTCTTGTGCTCATGTGCAGAAGTTGTGGAGGGGGCCCCTGCTTCTTTCTGTAGTCAATTCCAAGACCACTGGGGAAATCATACATAACCCAAAGAATCACATGATCTCCACATACTTTTGGTAAAGAATAGGTAAATCTTGTGGCCGACATACTTCAGCACCACACGGAGTAAGGTTAACAACATTTGAAACAACTTTACAACAGCAGGTTTCAGGGAGTCAGGAAACTGTTGAATTTATAAACATAAGATTGTGGAATTAATTTCATTCTCAAACTGTGAAGAGGCAAAAATTGAAACCTGTTAGAATATTTTGACAAATATAAATTTGGTGGAATTTAGTAAAAATGTAATTATGGCTTTTCTAAATGCCACTCAAAATTGTTATTTTAATTCTGGTGTCACCTCTTCGCTTTACTCACAGCCTTTCTGAATCCTTGGTTTTCTAGAACTGCTCATAGCAACCTCCTTTCTCATATAGCTGTCTTTTCTTGCCTTTTTACCTTGCAATTTGTTTTCTCATTTTATCTAAGAGCATTTCATACTTAGTGGGGAGAAAACTTGCAGCTCTCTTTGGAACCTCTGCATTGGGCAAAGGGCCACTTTATTTTCTAAAGCAAGCACTGGAAAGTCATTTATTGGGGAACATATGTGAAACCCTCAAACATGGTTCCCAGTGAAAATCAGAATATTCTATCCAGTATAGTTGAAAAATATGGACATAATAGAGTTCCATGTTTTCTTACAATAAAGGACTTATACCCAGGTGTGGTGGCACACCTTTGTAATCTTAGGGACTCAAGGCTGAAGTAGGAGGTCAGCTACTTAAGAAAAGGGTTGGAGATATAGCTCAGTGGTAATGTGCTCCTGTAATTCTCAGTACCAAATAATAATAATAATAGACTAATTCAAGGTATTATTTAATAATAAATATTAATACTTTTCATAATAGTATTTCAGGCTGTGCGGGAGAGGATCTTATCAAGGCTCACAGAATAGTTCAGTTGTTACCTATATTTCATGTGCACACAGATCATCTGATTTAGACACATGCCCACAAAAACACTCTCTAATTTTATGTCCTAATTAGGAACTAATTACTAATATCCCAGGATATCTAGTGCACATTGGAAATAAGAAGTATGGATTGCATATGTTAAACAGGTTACTAAGTGTTAAAACAATATGCAATTTTTTAAAGGGAAGGAGAGAACTGATTACTGACTGGGAACTTAAAATGCACAGTTGTTTTTTACAAATAAATTTTCCTAATGTATGTGTGTTTATGCAATTTCTTTTAGACCACCAAGAATTTAATTGTACATTCTGTAATTAAAAAAAAGGAAGCAAACCAAAGGTTCTGATCACAACATTTTTATCAAGCAATCAACACAGAAACTTGTTCTATGTATATTTTTGTTTAAAGACACTTTACTTCATGTATGTCATGGATTCATTAACATTAAACTAGGGGCCAGCAATAATCTAACTCATGCCTAAATGAAGTTCTTCTAGCACATGTTTTACCCTCAAGACACATCAGGGGCTTCCCGTACTTAGCAACACCAGACAGAATTTCAGCACCATGTTTGGGGTCATTTTAAACAGTAAAATCATCTAACAAATAAACAAAACCTCCCAAAATGAAAAAAAAAATCCCACAAAACTATTAATGGAAAGAACACTTGTGTACTATAAGAGCAAAATAAGAAAGCAGAGCATCTCTTCATTTGCACTCAGCTGGGAGTGCAGGTTGTCTACTCAAAATTTCCCCTAATCTGTGCAGGACTATAAATGACACAAAAGCATCATGAGTATTGATTCTGTGTGACAAACACATTTTAGTAAATAACAAAGTGAAATTTCCAAATAATGAGTTTTGACTATATATGAAAAAAATCTCAGGTGAAGTACTGGATGTCATATAAAACAGGAGGAAGGAATAAAGAAAACAAGTTTGTTTCCTAGAGGCAGTTCAAGTCTGGGAGATAGAAGCCAAGTAGAGTTGGGATAGTTTGCTAAATTGAAAAAGCAGAGACCATAGCTCAGGGCAGCTGTTGAACATATAAATTATGAGAAAAGAGAGAAAAATCCAGAGAATTCCAGAGAGAAACTCAACTGAGAAACCCCTGACTGTCTGGCTGAGAAATTATTTAGCAGGTGAGAGGGGAATCTCCGTGAAGTTGGAAAGAATATGTAGGTAATAGTTGACCAAATAATTCTCAAAGCTAACACAAGGTTTGGAAAAAATTGTGCTTCCTTGGCCACAGTAAAGAGATTTGTAATATTCAGGACATTAAGAAGACCTCAAAAGGTATAGCCATCACAATAGGCATGGCTGTCTAAGAGTAGCAAATGATATAGATTTACCCTTTCCAAGCTGCAAAGCCTTTACAAGCTCAAACCAATTTGCAAACAACTGCGTGTCCATACAAAATCCAATGATTCTTAATAAAATGAAACGAAACCTAACACTCAATACATAAAATGTACTATGTCTAGTAATCATTAGAATTTGCCAGGCACAAAAAGGAGGAAATATAGAATACCTAATAAGAGAAAAATCAGTCACTAGTCCAGACATAAAGGGCAAAGATGATGGATTTAAAAGGCGAAAATCTAAAATAGCTACTAGAAATAGTATAAATATTCTCAAGGATGGAGAGGAAAATACAAAGCTATGAGGAAAAAATAGAAATATATATTTATGATTTAAATAGAGACACATCAATGTTTATTATAGCTCAATTCACAATAGCTAGATTGTGGAACCAACCTAGATGCCCTCCCATAGATGAATGGATAAAGAAACTGTGGTATATATACACAATGGAATATTATTCAGTCATAAAGAAGAATCAAATGATGGCATATGCAGGTAAATGGATGGAACTGGAGAATAGCATGCTAAATAAAATAAGCCAATCTCAAAAAACCAAAGGCTGAATGTTTTCTCTGATAAGTGGATAATGATACATAATAGGGGTAGGGGGTGAGAGGAGAATGGAGAAACTTTGGATTAGGTAGAGAAAAATGAGAGGGGGGAGGGGGCAAGGGCATGAAAGACAGTGGAATGAGACAGACATCACTGCCCTACGTACATGTATGAGTACATGAATGGTGTGAATCTACATCATGTACAATCATAGAAACAAAAAGTTGTACCCCATTTGTGTACAATGAATCAAAATGCAGTCTGTAAAAATAAAAAAAAATAAAATAAAATAAAATAAATAGAGTTTTCAGAGATATTTAAGAAAAAAAGATATACTGGATCTATAAATGTGTTTTTAGGAGATGGATCCACAGGGAACACTTATTAGTGTAGCTAGTGGTACACTATTAGGAAAATCAGAAAAAAGGCACAACAGATAAATACAATTTGTGATAAAATATTAACAAATTAAATATTGTAATATATCAAACAAAATATATCAAGATTAAGGGGGTATCTGGATACAAGCATAGCTTAAAAAAACAGCAATTTGCCATATTAGAATAAAATAAATACCATGTAATTATCTAATTAGGTACATGAAAGTATTTGAGAAAATTCTAACACCTAAAATTCGCAGAAAGTCAGCTACTCAAACAGGCAAAGGATAGCTATGTAAAATCTACAGCTAATATACTTAATCACTATCATACTTAATCACCATTGTATCTTCTACTCTAAGGCGGAGAAAAAACTTGTGGGGTCTATTTCTATCTTCTCTGTTCAAATTGTGCTTCAGGGATCAAGCAGGGCAATAAAACAGTGGAAAGAAACCCAAATATAGAGGTGGAGCAAAAAGAAGTACAATTTCTATAATAGTCAATAACATGATTGTCTGCCTAGAAAACATTAGGAATCTACAAATCAACTACTAAGACTGATAGGTGAGTTCAGCAAGGTCACCAGATACAAAAACCAATTTATTTCCAACTACTGGGGGAAAACACTCCAAGTTAAATAAATTATGCTACTTACAATAACATAATAAAATGCATAAATATAAATCTAATAAAATTTATGTAAGACTTCAACAGTAGGAACTACAAATCATTCCAGAAAGGAACTTAAAAAGGCTCAACTAATTAGAATGATACAAGATGTAAGGCAAAGGACTCAGTATCAATATGATTTCAAAAACATTGGCACAATACTGGAAAGATGTCTTTAAAATTGACACAACTGAAATCATAATATCAGGGAATATGAGAAGCTGTTTTAAATTTTTTATGGCAACTCACTGAACCTAAAGCAGCTGAAAAAAAGTGAGAAATACCAATGTTGAATGACTTCTAAAACCAGAATACAACAGTAATCGTGACAGTGTAATACTAAAATCAAGATAAACAAGTAGATTAATGGAGCAAAAAAGAGTCCAGAAACAGACCATACTTACATTATTATTTGACCCAAGTTTTAAAGTGCTTCAACAGGGAAAAAATGTTACATTGAATACCATTGGAACAAATAGATACCTATATAAATAAAGAGAAAAGAATAAAAAGGAGGGGAAAGAGTCTCAAATATTACATCACACCACATATAAAAATTAGGCCACAAATATGAAATCCTATATAAAATTTGATTATAAACCTAAATGTAGGAATCAAAATTACAAAATTTCTTTAAGAAAACAGGAGAAAAATCTTTGTAAACTCAAATTAGGTAAATATTTCTCATAGGACACAAAAAATCTTGAACTATATGAGAAAATATCCATAAATTGGACTTTATATTAAAATGTTTTACACTCCAGAAACAAATGCTAAGAAAATGAAAGTGCAAGGATAGACTTACTCAGAAGAGAGATTAAAATTGTTCATAGAGATTTTGGAATCTTTAGCTTCCAGAAGGATTTTGGGTCCTGGTTATTAAAAACACACACACACACACACAGTGCTTTACGATTTATGAAATAGGAAGGTCAAGGTCAAGGCAGGAACCACCAACATTTAGCAGGTGAGCAAAAGAAGACTGTGGATATGGTAGTATTAATCACCAATATCCGCTTTTCCAACACTGCTGGTAAGAGTGTTATATCCCTACAACATGGGAGTCAGACCTGGGTATATTACTTGCACTGGACAATGGAATAAAGTGGCAAAAGCTTTAGGAACATATTTGTTCTTTGTTGAACTCTTTTTTTCCCTTGCCAGGTTTCAGAGAAGCTGCCCTGGTTGTGGGGATACCAGAAAAGATTGAGAAACACAATATAAAGTGCAACAGACACATGTCTTTGATCTCTTGAAGCACTGACACATTAATACTATGAGGAAAATAAGGAGGGCTCAGAAAAGTACATGTTGAACAAATAGAGTCATGTCACAAGGCATGCATGAGATCATGGAGAGAAATGTCAGGAGGGTCAAATGTTACAAGAGGTGGGGTTAGAAAGGCAAGGGGACAATCTCTTGGATCTCATTAAGAGAATTTTCAGTGGAAGAGCCAGGATTAACACACAACAGACTGCAGTGGTTGGTGTCCATGGAAATGCAAGGAAATGAAAATGGTAATGCAGACAGCTATCTGAGAAAATTAAAGGGATAAGAGCAATACAGTAATATACGAAATGAAATGTGAAGGATTGTGTGCACACATAGGAAGCAACAAGTCACCCCATACTTAATAGGCAAGCATGTCATCTTTTCATCACTTGAGCCAAAAACACCTGACAAGGACAACTTACAAGAGGAAAATTTTATTCTCGCAGTTTCAGAGGTCTTAGTCTATGTTTAGCAAAATCCTTTGCTCTGGGCCTGAGGTAGAACATAATATGCAAGGTGCATGATGAGGAAAGCTGCTCAGTTTATGGCATCCAGGAAGCAGAAAGAGAGAGAGAGAGGAAGGGGCCAGATACCACTTCCAAGGCCACAACCCCAGTGACCTATTTCTTCCAGCCAGATCCTACCTTCCATCCTGCCTACAGGTCCTACCTGCCACCCATTCAAATGATTAATCTATCAAATAAATTAATCCACTGATGAGTTCTGAGCTTGCATAACCCAATTTTTCACATGTGAACATTACTGCTTTGCCTAATGCTTTATCTATTTCAAATTTAAACAACAACAGAAAGCATTCTGAAGAGCTGAGATGATTTAGAGTATAACATGCAAACAGTAAAAGTGATGGGGTTTCTTATGTCCATGTGTAGAATGTGGTCAACCATCTTTTCTAAGCACATACATCTGAGTTATATAAATTCATATACACTTTCCTATACCTGGGTTACCCTTACGTATTTTTAGTGGGTTTACATACAGACATTTATGCATAGTTACTGAGAAATAAGTATAATATCTAAATATTTGCTTTTTTTAATGTGCACATCAAAATTGGGTTCAAGAGGATCTTAAATTAGAGGCCAGTACTGGAGTTTTAATCCACATTTTAACATTTAGTACTGTGTGCTGTGAACAAAGTTACCTAACATTTTGAACTTCTGTTTATTATCTAGCCTCAACCAATACAGATGGGCCTGCACACATACTTGCCCACACACACACACACACACACACACACACACACACAAAGGCACATATTATCTTCATAAAATTCTCTTTTTTAAACTGAAAGCATATTAACATATACTAAAATTTTTTCCATATCATATCTACATTTTTAAAAATCATTTGTTCATGGCTGGGTTGTGGTTCAGTAGTGGAGTGCTTGCCTGGCATGTGTGCGGCACTGGGTTCAATTCTTGGTCTCACATATAAATAAGTTAATTAATTAAATAATGGTCCACTGGCAACTAAAAAAATATTTTTAAAAAAATCATTTGTTCATTTGTAGACATTTATAAAATAGGGAAAGAAATATGCTAAAAATACAAATCACACTGACTTAAAATTACATACTACAGCACACAGTCACATGTTTGCAGCAGCATGATTCACAGTAGATAAATATGGAATAAATCCAGATGCCTATAAATAGATAAATGGATTAAGCAATTGTGTTATACAAACAATGGAGTTCTACACAGTCATTAAAAAGAATGATAGTATGGTATATACCAGTAAATGGATGGATATCGAGAGTATCATGCTAAGTGAGATTAGTCAAAGGTAGAAACTCAAAGGTCAAATAGTTTCTCTCATACTCAGAAGTAAAGTAAAATAAAGGAAAGCAGAGGGAAGGAAAATATTACATGAAGGACAATAAAATACAAATGAATAGGGAAAGAAAGTCTAGTAGAGTAGAGAAAGGAGAATGGAGAATGGGGCAGACAAGAGGGAACAAGGGGAGAGAAAAGGATGAGAACAAAAACCAAAATCTTTAGCAAATACAAAAAAATAGAGATACTATCCTGTATTCTATCAGATCATAATGGAATGAAATCAGAAATCAATAATAAAATTAAAAATAGAAATTACCCAATACCTGGAGACAAAATAACACACTATTGAATGATGCATGGATAGCAGAAGACATTCTTACAGGTAAATGAGAACACTAATACAACGTATCAAAATCTCTGGGATGCTATGAAATTAGTACTAAGAGGAAAATTCACTGCATTCAGCTCATGCATTAAAAGTATAAAAAGTCAACAAAAAAATGACCTAACATTATATATCAAAGACCTAGAAAAAGAACAGATCAACACCAAAAATAGGAAAAGATGGAAAAATAATTAAAATCCGAGCTGAAATCAAAGAAATTGAAACAAAAGAAACAATTCAAAAAACTGACAAAAAAAAAGTTGGTTCTTAGAAAAAAATAAACAAAATTGATAACCCCTTAGCCACATTAACAAAGAGAAGAATAGAGAAAACTCAAATAACTAAAATTTGTGATGAAAAAGAAAATATCATGATGGACACTACTGAAATACAAAACATAATTAGAAGCTATTTTGAAAATTTATACTCCAACAAAATAAAAAATTCCAATGGCATAGACAGATTTCTAGAGAAATACAATCCACCCAAACTGAATCAGGACAAACACAATTGAAACAGATGAATTTCAAGCAATGAAATAGAAGAGGCCATCAAAAGTCTACCAACCAAGAAAAGCCCAGGACCAGATGGATTCTCAGACAAGTTCTACAAGACCTTCAAAGAACTAATTCCAATATTCCTCAAAGTATTCCATAAAATGGAAAAGGAGGGAACCCTTCCAAACTCATTCTATGAAGTTAGTTATCACCCTGATACCCAAACTAAACATGGACATTAAGGAAAGAAAACTTTATACCAATATCCCTGATGAACATAGATGCAAAAGTTCTTAACAAAATTCTGGCAAATTACATATAAAAATATTTTTTAAATATAGTGCACCATGATCAAGTGGGTTTCATTCCAGAAATGCAAGGTTAGTTCAACATCTAGAAATCAATAAGTGTAATTCACCGCATCAACAGACTTAAAGTTAAGAATCATATGATTATTTCAATAGATGCATAAAAACCACTTGATAAAATACAACACCCCTTCATTCTTAAAACAGTAGAAAAACTAGGGATAGTAGGAACATACCTCAACAGTGTAAAGGTTATCTATGCTAAGCTCAAGACCAAATCTTTCTAAATTGAGAAAAACTGAAAGCATTCTCTCTAAAAACTGGAACAAGAGAGGGATGCCCTCTTTCTTCACTTCTATTCAACATCGTCCTTGAAACTCTAGTTATAGCAATTGGACACACCAAAGAAATTAAAGGGATACAAATAGGAAAAGAAGAATTCAAGCTATCACTATTTACTAAGGACATGATTCTTTATTTAGAGGATCCAAAAAACTCTACCAGAAAACTTCTAGAATAAATGAATTCAGCGAAGTAATAGGATATAAAACCAACACTCATGAATCTAACGCATTTCTATTCATAAGTGATGAATCCTCTGAAAGAGAAATTAGGAAAACTACCCCATTCACAATAGTCACACACACACACACACAAATAAGATAGATGGGAATCAACCTAATAAAAGAGGTGAAAGACCTCTACAATGAAAACTACAGAACACTAAAGAAAGAAATTAACGAAAACCTTAGAAGATGGAAAGATCACCCATGTTCTTGAACTGGCAGAATTAATATTGTCCAAATGGACGTACTACCAAAAACATACATATTCAACGCAATTCCATTTAAAATCCCAATGACCTTCATAGAAACAGAGAAAGCAATAGTGAAATTCACTTGTAAAAATAAGAGATCCAGAATAGCCAAAGAAATCCTTAGGAGGAATAGTGAAGCAGGAGGCATCACAATACCAGACCTTAAACTATAATACAAAGCCACAGTAACAAAAACAGCAAGGTATTGGGACCAAAATAGGCAGGTAGATCAATGGCACAGAATAGAAGACACAGAGACAAACCCACCTAAGTACAGTCATCTCATACTATACAAAGGTGCCAAAAACATACAGTGGAGAAAAGACAGCCTCTTCAACAAATGGTTCTGGCAAAACTGGAAATCCATATGCAGCAAAATAAAAACATGTATCAGAAGGAACACACAAATTATATAGATGGCAACATTCTCCTGTCTCTACTGCCCTTAACAAAAACTTTTTTATCATAAGTGGTAGAAATATGTTTGTGTAGAGAGTACTATGCTACATTTAATCCCTGTACCCTACAAAAACACTTTCAGAAGTAGTCAGTAAACACTGATAATGGATATGACAAATCATCCTAATTTACTGAAAAAGATAGAGCAAGTTTTAAGTAATCCTGTTTAATCTAGATTGAGTTGAGATGCTTTAAAGTAATGAAGCTGTATTTCTCCAGAACCAGTCGAGAACTCTAAATTTACAACAGACCATTACCTAGGTAACAAAATGAGTGCATACTTAAAAAGACTATATCCTATGAGGAAAAAGAAAAAAAATCAGTAAAATCCATCTGCTCTTATAACCTAGTCAATTGCTTTTCATTTCCTTTTATTTTTTTTTCTAAAAAAGCCTTAGAAAAGAATGGTTTGGAGTTGGGGTGTGGCTCAAGGGCAAAGTGCTCACTTAGCATGTGGGAGGCCCTGGGTTTGATCCTCAGCACCACATAAAAACAAATAAATAAAATAAAGGGACTGTGTTCATCTACGACTGTGCAAACACTTCCTGCCTGCATCACTGCATAATGCTCAGGACAGTTCTCTAAATTTAATGGGCTGTCACACAATCTATCAAAAATGTGTATGAAAGCACCATTTGGAAGAAACAAAATTCCCCAATTCTTTGTCTTTAGATATTAGAAGAAAAACTTCATGGAAATAAATCTCTCGGGCTGGGGAGATAGCTCAGTCAGTTAGAGTGCTTGCTTTGCAAGCACAAGGCCCTGGGTTGGATCCCCAGCACCGCAAAAAAAAAAAAAAAAAAAAAAAAAAAACTCTCTAATATTTTACAGAAGTATTTTATACTTAATCTACTATTTTAAAACACTTATTTTATTTCAGAATTACCTTTATACTTTGAGGCAAAGTAACTTCTGTTGCTCTACAATGCTGGACAAGACCTTGAGCCTCTTCCTGCACTTTCAAATGATCTGCCCAGGTAAAGAGTTGAGAAGAGGTGACAAGGAGTTGGGTTTTAATACTCAGCAGTCCACAGGTAACTTAGTATTTTCTGAGGACAGACTATCCGATTCAGAGAATGATAGGTGTAAAGCCTTTTAAAAGAAAAAGAAAACAAGAAAAAAATCAGTTTCAAGAAAAACCCTTCAATCTAAAGATTTTATTGACTAACACATTCAAAGTCCCTGAATAGCAAAATTATATGAACTGTATACTAAATATCATTAAAAATATACTATATACTGAAAAATTCTGGAAGGAGCTAAATCAATCTATTAATAGTAGTTTCCTCTAAGAGGCAAAAACTTGTTGGAATGGGGCATATTTCACCTTTTAGTTTTTACTAAAAAGAACTAACACTTTATATATTACTAAGATGTTGCTATCAAGGTAGAATCTTCCCAGTGTCTGAAAAAAGTACCTAAAGCCTTTGAAACTAAAACTTGGGCTAAGATGCTCTTCTTGCAGGTAACTTTAGGTAGGACCCTTAAAGGCCATATTTAAGAAACATTATCTGATCTCAAAAATCTGCCATTAACCTATTTTGTTGTCTTTTCAAGTCAGTATTATTCACATTACAAGAATTCTTTTAGGTAAGGTATTCTTAGGCAAAGAGGGGAGATTAAGTCGTGACTTAATTTTGATAGCCTGTTCCCATTAGGAACAATCATACATTTACCAAATGCTCACAACAGAAGTATTTGTAGGTGTTGTTGGGGACGTGGACAGCAAGGTTCAGTGCTATGCCACAACTTGTGGAGGTAATTGGAGGATTTGTTTTGAAGATTTACTAAAGGATCAAGATGAAGAACTAGCTTAGTATGGAGGGGTTCCCTTGAGTGATAAGCTCAAAAATGTTAAAAAACTGATGAGGGTAAAGAGCAACCAACAACTCTCATCTTACTATGCCTACTTTCGTGCAGGTGACCATTACAGCAATTCTTACTGTAACATACGAAGTCCTTTATTTTGGCTGATGCCATCTATTCAACTCTAGTAAAGATAATCACTTTCAAGCTTCTCTGCAAAACTATTTTTCAAGCAAAATGCTTCTGAGAAGCATACAAATACACATGTTAATGATATTTTAAAAGTATTACCTGGGCTAGTTCAGTAACTGTTGGTCTTTCAGATAATGTCTCTTCCCAAGGCAAATCATTTTCTTAATTACTATCTAAAAACAGGTTAAGAAAATTATCCTTTTAAAACGTAAATGATGCTGAAGTTTGCTTTAAATGTGTAGACAGATTCACCTAGCAAACTACCTTCTCAGTAAATGCCAGTGCACACAAATTTATACACACCCAAATCAATCCTATCATTTTTCACTTTGGGTCTTAACTTTTAATATTAAAGCTAAGAGATAAAAAGGTCAGTTCTGTGCATTTGGTAAGTTACAGTACAAACCTTAAGCCGAGAGACCCAAAAGGCTTCAGAGTAAGAAAAATGCTCATAATGTCTGAAGAGATTTATCCTCAACATTCCTCCACTCCAGGCAGCTTTGTATGCAAGAAGCACGGTGGGAAAGCGGTCCCGACTTTGTCTGTCCAAGCCGCCCTCGGGATGCCTTCTGCGGATGGATATTTAGAGCTGTCTTGCGTTTACATCTAAGCCAAGCTGAGGCGGCGCACAGCGGTCAGCACATCCCGCAGCAGGGGAGCTTCCACAAACCCCACCTTTCAGGAGCAGCGGTCCCCAAGGCTCAGGGCACCCTGAGGCTACGGCGACCAGAACTCTTAGCGCCCATTTCCCTGCCCCGAACCTTAGAACTTTCCATCCCTAACTCGCAGCTGACCCCACCATGGAAGAATCCTGGCAGGCACGAAGGCACTCACCGAGCAAGGCACCTCCTGTTGGCCGCGGGGCAGCCCGTCCCAGGCCTCCGCGGCTACCCACAGCCGGTTGTCCAGGCGGGCGAAGGGGTTCCTCCGGGCCGCCGGCGGCCGCAAAAGGCTGGAGGGGCAGCCCGGCAGCTCGGGAGACCGGGAAGCGGCGGCTTCATGGCTCCGGGACCTTTTCTGTCGATCCGCACTATGTCCGGCGGCCTTTTGAAGCTACGCGAGTAACCGGGTACAGAAAGCGCCAGGACGAGAAACAGCTGAGACCCACCCACAGCAACGCAGCTCTTCCGGCGCGCGCCCTGGTCCCGCCCCCGACGTGACCCCGCCTCCGCGCGGCGTGCGTGGCGGAGGTCACGCCCCCGACTGCGTTTCTCAAGGTGCGCCACCGTCTCCAGGCGGGGCGGGGAGTGGCGAGGTGGTCCTGGTGTTCCTGCCGGGCTCTTGGTCGTGGTCCTGTCGTGAGGTGAGGCGGCTGTGGGCAGCACTTGGTCCAGGGCGGGTGTGCCCTACCCCGTTGGGCATCGAAATGGCTGAACGCCACTAGGTCAGCAGTAGGGATGTCATCACCGCGGGTACTACATCTGGACTCTTGAGCCTCAGTGCTGGGCTGCTTTCGGGAGCAGTGGTGACAGAGCCAGAGCCTACCCCAATCCCACCTTACCCAATAGAGAACTCAGGAGATAGCACACTTCAAGCTCAGTCCCCCTTTCCCAATGCCAGGCGGACCCAGCCCTTCACGCAAATGCTTTGCAGCTCCCACAGGACAAGTTACTGTGATCCTTATTCCTGAAGAAACTCGAAGTAAATGAATATTTCAGAACAAAATTTAAGTGTGTATGAGTTAGATACATTGGGACCTGAAAATATATTCAAATGCTTAAATTCCAACAGCAAAGACTTAAGGTGTTCAAAATGGAATTGACACGTAACTAATAACATTATTTTGACAGTATACCAAGGCCTGTAACAGACTTATCAATAGAATGGTGTGGATTTTACTGAAAGCAGTTTTCCGCATGGAAAGAAATTCATAAGAGGGGCAGATGTATAGAAAAAAATACTATAAATGGCTTTCAGAATATCCCTTCAAATGTTAATTACAGAATTATCTTGATCATTTGTACAGTAATTTGGAAAAGGTTTTTCAAATGTGTCAAATAACTGAACATCTTGTGAGTCAAAAAACATGCTTAAAAACTGAACAACTTTTTTCTTCCTTGATTTTTCTGAACAACTTCCATGGAAACTTTTGCATCATACAGTGGAATAGGTTCATCCAACTGAGGTCTGGAGAGAAAAAATTATTACAAATGTCACATGTTTAGAACACATTGGGCAGTAGTTGACAGTTGCCATAGTTCAGCCAAATTACTTTAAAATAAGTCAAACTTGTCCATTAGTATCTCCACTGTTAAAAGTGGTTAAGTTTTCAAGGGGAAAAATCCTACTTTACCCATTCTAAGTAATAACCATATTGGACTTTCCCCTCTTTCCAAGCCATGGATTTTTTTGGGAGAGGAGATGAAAAAGAGCAAAAAGTGAAGCACAGAAAGGAACGGATAGCAGGAAACTCACAGGACACTTCTGGTAGTATACCACAAGATATACTTTTGAGAAATATTAAACAGCAGCTATTTATCTAAACTAGATAAGATACGGAGGCAACAGGTATACTGTAAAAGCTGAAACAGAAATAGAAATGCCCACATTATTTTCTTGAGAATAGAAAAATATGCAAAAATTGATTTGGTTACTTTAGCATACCTGAAAACACCAGCTGCTAACTTCTCCATCACATCTTTTAAAATGCATAACTGGAAGGATTGTTCAGGTGACAATATTAAAGAGAATGGATTAAAAACATTCAATAGGCATACTAGGCAGGTCAATTTTCTTTCAAGTTTTGTACTCTCATAATTCAAACTGTTGTTACAGAAATTCTGTAAGCTGTCAAGTATACCTGTAAAATAGGAATGATTTGAGAGAGTTGGTATAACTAAGCCTAAACTTCTAAGCACAAGTGATAAGAGCAGCAACTAAGGGATGACCACTTTTAACCCAATGAATGAAGGCAGAATGACATATTTAGCACTTATTTTACATCTCTTACATCTGGTTGGTAACACACCAAAGTATGTATGTGATATGTGACATTACCAGAATCAAAATTATGGAAAATTAAAAAATTTTTGTTGGAAATTTACGCGCAATTATAATATTTAGATTGAAAGTCTATGTAATTGCTAATACGGAAGAATTATTTGAGGCATAGAATCAAAAAATTGAAAGGAGATGTCTGTGTTAAATCAAGCTTGTGTGAAGTGAGGGAGGGGGCCACTGTACAGGTGAGAAATAAAATTTGATTCAGGACTTCAGAAAATGTAAATTAGAAAATATGATCATAAGTATTTTTAAAATTAAAGAGGAATGAGCTAAACAACATTAATTCACATCCCTGCAAACTCTCTTTATACTTCTGTTACTGAAATTGCTCTAGGTGCAGTGACTCATACCTTTAATTTCAGAGATTAAGGATGCTGAGGCAGAAGGATCACAAGTTTGAAGCAACCTGGGCAATTTAACAAGACCTTGTCTCAAAAAACAGAGTCTGCAGGATGTAGCTCAGTGGTAGAGTGTTCCTGGATGCTGTCTTTGGTACTGTGAAACAAACAAAAGAAATTTCTACTTTGTGTGTGTGTGTGTGTGTGTGTGTGTGTGTGTGTATAGATGTTCCATGACTTATGATGGAATTTTGTTCCAATAAAACCACACTCTACCTTAAACATATCATAAATCAAAGTGCACTGAATACCCTACCAAATATCCTGTTTAACAACACAGTACACTGCAGAGTATTGGTTGTTTCTCCTCATTATCTTATGGCTAACTGGGAGCTGTATCTCACTGTTGCTGCCCAGCATTGCAAGAGAATATCAGTATTGTACTACATATAGCTAGACCAGGAAAAGATAAAAATCCAAAGTATGTTTTCTACTGAATGCATGTTGCTTTGGCAACATCATAAAGTAAAAAAAATCTTAAGATAAACCATTGTTGAATTGGGGACTGTCTGTATATAGCATATATTTTTTTATTTTGGAAAATTTAACATATTTCACATAAACATGTCATATTTCAATCTGATCCAGGAATTTGTCAAATAGATTAAAATCATCTTGTCATGGGTAGAGGTAGTTTGAGAGAATTACCACAGGACAAAGAGTCAGCCTAGATTCTAACATGTAAGATCCAAAACATGCTAACTAATTGCATTTGTTTATTTCAAGGTTGTACTGGGAATTGAACCCAGGGGCTCTTAACCATGAAGCCACATCCCCAGTATTTTTAATATATATTTTTTTTTATTTTGAGACAGGGTCTCACTAAATTGCTTAGGGCTTTCCTAAGTTGATGAGGCTGACTTTGAACTTGTGATCTTCCTGCCTTAGCCTCCCTGAGCCCCTAAGATTAGGTGAATGCCACCATGCCTGGCTATTATTTGTAATAGCTATCT
The DNA here is from genome assembly GCF_902686445.1 of Sciurus carolinensis. NCBI lineage: Eukaryota > Metazoa > Chordata > Mammalia > Rodentia > Sciuridae > Sciurus > Sciurus carolinensis. The sequence continues at coordinate 30,389,628 of NC_062224.1, forward strand.
GGTGTTTTCAACTGTTCACATCTCATGTTATCCTAGGTAATTGTGATGTGGGACATAACTTTTAAATAAGAAAATTTAAAAAAATTATTAGAAGAATATTTAAATCAAAATATATTATACTACTACATTTACTACAAGAAAGAGTTCTGAAAGTTCCTTAACATGCAACACATTTAGTGCTCTCATTAGATATTACTTTTTTTTTCTTTTTTGTTTGGGGTGCTGGGGATTAAACCTAGGGCCTTGCACATACTAGGCAACTACTCTACCACTGATCTACACCCCTAACCTTAAATGTTCCTAGTTTAAACCTTTGAAATAAATCTGTCATTACTCCTAGAAGGGTTGACCTTTGCACACATCACACATATATAACTGCACATATTTGACAAAGGTAATGTACGATTTTCAGTGGATACAAATGTAAAGGTATATAAATCCCTTCACACAAAAGTTTTCATATAAGAACTTGTTTTTATCCAATGCATTGAAACTTATGAAGCACAACTGCATTTAAAACAGTTATAAAAGGAATTCTTAAGAGAAGTTGACTCTGCCTGAGAGAATTTTGTACATTTGTTTTTGGAACTGCTTTCTCATTCTCACAGAGAAACTTCTAATTACATTCACCAAAACTGCAATGATCTGACTTCATTCACTAGAATTGTCTCTGATGCCTTTTTTTTTTTTTTTTTGTAGTACTAGGGGTTGAACCCAGGTGTACTTTACCACTGATCTACATCCCTAGCCATTTTTTTTTTTTGAGACAGGGTTTCACTAAGTTGCTGAGGCCAACCTCAAACTTGCAATCCTGCCTTAGCTTCCAGAGTAGCTGAGATTACAGAAATGCAGCACCACGCCCAACGGAATGATTTCTATTTTTATGTTTGTTACTAAGAAAAGATTGCTATTTGAAATATAGTTTTTTAAAAATTATTTTGGGGATTGAACCCAAGGGCAACTTTCCACTGATCTACATCCCTAGCACTTTTATTTTTTATTTGAAGGTAGGGTCTTGCTAAGTTGCTGAGCCACCCAAGTCACTGAGATTACAGGCATGCACCATTGCAGTGGATTACTTTAATATTTTTTAAAAAATAAATAAAAAAATAAAAAGTAAAAAGGTCTGGGATGTAGCTTCATAGTAGATTGCCCCGTCTCCCTAGTGACACAAACAAACAAATAAATCCCCCCAAAAAAACAAAACAAAAATGTTATAATAAAAAAGGGAAAAATACAGAAAAATTTAGCAGGATAAATATCTGTTTGGTTTCTTCAGAAGGGGGAGTAGAAGATGTACACATCACATGGTCAGGTCTGAGCATCATTTCCAGGATGGAAGGCCACATTCAGAAACGTGACCACAGAAAGACAAAAGGAGACTGTAAGGGCATTGGTTAAGTACCTTCAGGAATCTAGCTACCTCTCTTTGGAGACTGGAGCACTTGAAACACTCCATTTGTATTTGGACCCATAGGGTGAGCACAGGAAAACATTACTACCCTGATATTGGACATCAGATAACGTCAATGCTAGAGACAGCTCTTCCATTTTTACAGGGAAAAGGAAAGGAAAATAATTTTCATCAATAGCCAAATAGAAAACTATAAATTCATCTCAAGTTTGCAATGACTTTAGAATATAATATTTTACTTTTTTTTTTTTTTTTGGTACTGGGAATTACAGCTGGTAATCACATCCCCAACTCTTTTTATTTTGAGACAGGGTCTCGCTTAGGGCCTCACTAATTTTGCTGAGACTGGCCTTAAACTTGTGATCCTCCTGCCCAGCCTCTGTTGTCACTGGGATTACAGATGTGTGCCACCAAGACCAACTGTTTTATATGGTCTTTTAGTGTCTATTATTGCAAAAGTCTATTTTCAGATGCTATATGGAACACATTTAAATTAGTATATTTTGACCTCATGCATGACCTATCTATAAAATGCCGACACTTTATTAACCTGAGTGTAAATGTCAGTGATATGACACAAAACCAGTAGGGAATTCCAGGAATGAATAAAAATGGTTTGGCTGGGAGTACAGCTCAGTGGTAGAGAGCTTACTTACCAACCCTGGTTCCCTTCCCCAGCTTGGGGTGTGGTGGAGGGAGACTTGTTTGCTTTTTAATGTACTGGTAAATTTAAAGTAATGAAAAACTAATTACACTAAATCTAATTTTTACCTCCTATTAATAAAACCTTCTTATGGTAACAAAGTGGGAGGCAGGTAAAGATCTCAGTTATTAATCCATTGGCAAAGAATTCTATTAGTTTGTTTCTAAATTCCCTAGGTTGACTGCATGTTAATCTATTTGTTAAAAACAAACATTGACACTTACACTTGCTCCATCCATTATCAGTACTGATTTTCCAGGAGAGAGAAGAGAAAGATAATGCAGGGCTGTATAAGTTTGTACTCTATCCCAAATAGTTTGAGCTGCTTCTGTCCATGTAACCTTTTCTGGTTTATGAAGATCATAAGGAATAAGAGGAAACCATCCATTAGCAAGTCCTATTAATACTACCTAATGCATCTATTTCTTCCCATCTCTTCGTCCATAGATCATGGTCCTGGCCAAGCCCCTGCTCCCATTAATCTCTCAACCATCTTACGGTTTCCCTGTTCCACTCTTGCCCACATATAATCTATTCTCAAGATAGGAACTGGTATGTGCTGAGTGAGTATATTTCCTAAACACATTCAGGAAAGTACATGAAACATAAACAGAACTGCATTAATAAATAAAAAAGCAAAAGGTAAATAACTACAATCATAGAGGAGAAACAGTTCATAAGGATCATCCCAGCAGCCCCCTCTCTCCCCCCACCAGAGGTCACCATTCTAACTTGATTTCTGATTCACCTTTATAGTTTATCACTCAAGTATGCACTCCTAAACCATCATTCAGTTTTGCCTGGTTTTGAATATTTATCTAAATAGAACCATATCCTAAGTATTCTTTGCTATATTGTCTTTTATGTTGAACATTGTTTTTAAGAGGCACCTTTTTTGGGCCCTTTCATTTGAGAGGTTGTTGTGGTACTTTGGTTTTTGTTGTTTTATGGCATTCCACTATGTGTAAACACCTTTGGTTATCTATTCTCCAGCTCAGGAGCATTTGTGTTGTTCCAGTTTTGTCAATGACAAACAGAATGTTGCTAAGAATATTCTTGTATAAAGGATACTGTTACATTATACATGATTTTCATTAGGATATTTACTTTGGAGTGGATATCCCAAGTCCCAAAGTATATTACTTTTGACTTAGTTACACACTTTTCAGTGTGCTTGTATAAATTTACTCTCCCACAGCATTGTCTTAGTACAGTAAACTCTTTAGAAGATTTTTACATATTTGTGAGTCATGTGTATAATGGTATAGTATAATGGTTTCTTACTGTGACTTAAATTTGCTTTTCCCTTACTACTGAAAAGACTGAGCCCCTACATTTGTTGCCCTTTTGGAATTCTTTTCATGAAGTAACCATTCAAGTCTTTGTCAAACTTTCTATCATCCTGTCTTTTTCTTATCTGTTGACTTAGAGGAATTCTTATAGTCATTTATGCTGTAAATAGTACAAGTTGAGTCATTTGTCTATTGCTACAAATATTACAAGTGAGTATCCCTTATCTGCAATGACACCTCCTGTTAGGTATAAAGCTAACACCTCCTATCTAGAAAATTAAGTTGAAGATAAAATCTGACTTTAAGTACAGTTTTGATAAAGTCAGATGTAAAGATTTATATGTCAAATGCTTAGCATGTTATTGTTGAATGCATCTTAACCTTATAGCCTCACAATAAACCTTCCTCTGATTTAATTTGAAATATTTCTCTGTAAGAACTGTAAACAATAAATTACCAGAGAAGAATAAGAATTAAACCACTAGTAGCAACAATTGCAACAGCAAAAACATTGATAGTACTCTTCTCTCTGGAAAATAAACATGTCCATGTTTGGGAGCAGGGCATAGAAAAGCTATCCAAAGATGTTCTCTGGCTGCACTTCTGAGAAATACCGTTAGGATGTTGCTGTACCTGTGATGACATCATATCATATTGGAGAAAAAAGGTAGACTATGCATAAAACAATAATTAAAGCTGGCGCACTCAAAGAACATGGTAAAAATGGAAAAATGCTATATATGTATACTATACATTTTTATGTTTGTGTAGGGATTTTCAAATGTACTTCGTGTTGTTTATATCAAGGAAATTCTGTGCATATTAGGAGATTGATCTTAAGCAAGTACCTTGTCAAATTTGCTGGTGATTAACATAAGCATGAAATCCTTCTAAAAGTTATTTTCAGTGAAAATTTGTTCTACTGCAGGAGGCAGTGCCTGCTTTTTGCCAGAAGAAAGAAGTGTGGATATTAACACTCCACACACACCTCTCTACATTTCAATTGGTATACCCCTCATTCATTTAATTACCTTAATTTAGAACCGTAACTTGTCTCACAGGGTAATGTCAAACTTGAATGACTCTTATTCTACTATCTCTCCACATTCATGAAGGCAAGATGTTGACATGAATAATAAGATCTGATTGAACATAATTAATAACAATTGTCCTATGGCTTTCCTCAATTAATATCCTAAATCTTTCATCAATTTTTAAAAACAAAACACACAAAAAAGTGTTAAACTTACTTACCCTTTTATCTTTCTACTGCTCAAAAACTGATATATGAATAAATTGGTAAGAATCAAAATATGGATAATGAAAGGACAGAAGAAGAAATCAGTTAGAAAACTGGATTGCACAAGCACAGATATAAGGGCCTGGACAAATCTGTTATGGATAACCCACACTGAAATTAACTAATTTCCTAGAATTACCCTTTTTGTGGAAAATTTTACATCGACCAATGAAGGCCTACCATCCTGGCAAAGAATAAGGGGGACAGGGGCTAATACGTATGAGACTGATGATTTTTTTTTGAATATCAAGAAATTCTAGCAAGCAATGCTTTGATGATTTAAGAATAACCTCATTAACTATCATCTTTGTACTTTTCCTTGAAGGTATTTACATTTAAGAATTAATGACACTTGGAAAATGAAATTGTTTTTTTTCTAACCCAATATATTTAGATAATAAATGAAAAGATTAAGCCTAATATAACATTTTACTAGAAAATACAAACAAAATTTAAGATGAAGTAAAAATATTTTCTATCTCTATTCAAATTATTTTAATATTTTACATATTTTTCCATATTAATCATTATTTTTATGATGTTCTCTAGAACAACAAAAATCTGTTACTGAATACTGCATTATTTTTATTACTCATCATTGAGTAAACTTCTATTTGGACTTTGTAAGGCTTTCTCAGGGCTCCTTGTGTAACTATTATAGAATTATGTTAACATTTACATTTTATTTTGAGAAATTTAAAGAGTTAAAGATGCATTTTAGAAATTGATATTTAATTGAAGCCAAAATTAAGTACTCACAGAAATTCAAAAAGTAAGAGAAAGAAGAAAATAGGGGAAGAAAATGAGGTATTAAATTTATTTTCCACTTATTAGGAAAATATTTGCCCTTTGGTTTTTTGGGATTGACTTATTTCACTTAGCCTGATATTCTCCAATTCCATCCATTTATCTGCAAATGCTATAATATTATTTTTCTTTATGGCTGAATAATATTCCATTGTGCATATATACCGCATTTTCTTTATTCATTCATCCATTGAGGGCATCTAGGTTGGTTCCACAATCTAACAATTGTGAACTGAGCTGCTATAAACAAACAAACAAACAAAAAAAAAGGTTGAACGTTTTTCCTGATAAGTAAATCATGATATAGAATGGAGATTGCCGGGTAGGGAGTGAGAGAAAAATGGAGGAATTTTAGATTACATAGAGGGAAGTGAGAGGGAGGAGGGGACAGGGGTATGAAAGATGGTGGAATGAGACAGACATCATTACCATATGTACATGTATGAGTACACAAATGGTACGAATCTACATCATACACAACCATAGAAACAAAAAGATTTACCCCATTTGTGTACAATGAATCAAAATGCAGTCTGTAAAAATAAATAAAAAATAAACAAAAGAAAAAATTATTTTCCCCAAGAATCTGTTAAGAAAACAGATTATTTACAATATAAAATGGGTCAGCAAAGAAAAGACAATGCTTCCCTCAAACTACCACAAGTCAGAATGCAGAAATACATACATTCTGACTAGCTTTCTATACCCAGATCTGGTGCTGGTTGTTCTATATGCTTAAAGTGAAATGGGTTGAAAAAATGATATTCTCACTGATTGGTTTAACCTTAAGCAGACTACCTACTTCTCCTATGGAAGTGTCAAACAAATACTGAATCAAACTTATAAATTTTGCACTCATTTTCAGTTTCAATTAAACTACAACACTTTTTCTCTCAAGACTTCAGTTAGTGTGATTCTCCATTTTGACAAATGTTTCTTGTCTCACACAGGACCATAGTTTCTGATTTGCATTTTAAGAAAATTATGTTGCAGGAAAATCTAACTTGAATTTTTGTCTCCTACCATCTGAGACAAATCTACCTCTTTTTATATTTGTTGTTGATTGACATGCTGTATTTTAGGAAGAGATGAAGTACACAGAGATTAAGGACTTACATTTGGGAGTAACATATCCTTGTAGTGCTGCCAGTATTGTTCACCTTGTACAATTTATTGAATTCCCTAGATTCTCAGTTCACAAAATTGCTATGAGCATTTACTCAAATTATTTATTTAAAACATTTAGCACCAGGCTGGGGCTGTAGCTCAGTGGAAGAGCATTGCCTAGCATGTTGTAGAGAAAAATGGAGTCTTGCTTAAGAGTGCTTTCAAAAAGTGAAATCAGGACGAGGAGTAAACAACTTGCATGAGAAACTTAGTGATCTGGCAGTGCCCCTGTTCAAGGACAGATAAACTCTGCCTGAGAATATTAAAAAAAAAAAAAAAACAACAAAAAAAAAACCTTACAGACATCTGGTTTCTGCTCTCAAGACCTGGCTCCTGGCCAGATCCAGGTCTGGAGACCAAATGTACTGATGGCACTAAACCCAGTGGCTCCAGATACTAACTTTATATGTTTACTCCAGGGTATTTAAGGGAGATGAGAAGAACTCAAAGGTGACAAGACTGCTTTCTTTGGTTATGTATGCTGCAAAATGCCCGTGATGTCTCTCCGGTGCCGAGTTGGTATGCTATGTGGGATGGTTTCCCTTTTGTACATACTTTATATGTCTTAATAAAAACTATCTTTTCCTATACGGCTTGTGGTGGTACATTCAGTGGATTAACCCATATAAATTATAAGTCTGTGCACAGCAATGGGAAATACATTTCCAGATACATGTATGAGGCACTGATTTTGGTCCTTAGCACCACATAAAAGTAAATAAAGTAAAACATTAGCACCTTTTCAGGAACTAGGTAGTCAATAAATGTTATTTTTGTTATTAACTTATAGTGAAGAAAATATGTAAATAAGTGCATCAAGCAAACAAATTTTAAGTCCCACCCACAGAATAAAAGATAGTTCAGGGGCTGGGGATATAGCTCAGTTGGTAGAGTGCTTGCCTTGCAAGCACAAGGCCCTGGGTTCAATCCCCAGCACCCAGCACCGCAAAAAAAAAAAAAAGACAGTTCAGGAATTCACATGGTTTGTAGGCCAGTCTGGCCCATTGTTCGCTTGTGTAAATAAATGCTTCTTAAAATACATTATCTGTAGCTGCTTTTGCAAAATTGAGAAATTGCATCAGAGTCTGATAATCCCACAAAAATATTTACTATCTGACTTTGTATAGGAGAAATTTGCTGATATTTGGTATAGTTCATTACTAATTAAAAGAGTCAAAAACATCCAAACCATAAGCCATGAACATTGATAACACCAGAAATATTCTTTGTACATCTTAAGCACTCTTATTTTTATCTTAGTGTTTATCCTAATGAGACAACTCACCCCACCTGTATGGAATAAGTGAAGGATTAACAAGAGATTAGGAAGGTTACACTAATTATATACCTTCTAAATGGAAACATACATCTGGAATTGAGAAAAAGTAATCCCAACAATATATTCAAAATGTTTCCAAGACCTTAACGAAAAGATCACAGATTTTCGCTACTTCCAAATATTTTTCAGAAAAATTTTATCTCCTGATGTCAACAAGGATGAGTATACAAACAGAGAAACAAATTGTACCCCATTTGTTTACATAAAAAAAATGACGACCTGAAAATGAAGTATGATGGAAAATTTGGACAACATCTTTATAATCTGTTCAAAACTATTCAATAGTTTTTTATTGATTTCTAAATCACATTCAAACATTAGTAAAATATTAGAGATATTCTTATATCAAGTAATGACTTGAATATCAGAGCAGGTGGTCAAAAAGAACACCTCAGTAGCAGGAAGGAAAAAAAATGTTAGAGAAGAAATAAATGAATCAGATTATAAAAAAGTAGAAAATATCATTAAAAGTAAAAGTTGGTATTTATTTCTATAAATCAAATTGACAAACATTAGGTAGACTAAGAAAAACTGAGACAAGTCTCAAATAAATAAAATTAGAAATGAAAAAGGACATTATAACTAGTACAATAGAAATGTAAAGTTTTATAAGGGACTATTATAAGCATGTCAAAAATTGTATAACCTACAAGAGGTGGATAAATTCCTTAATGCACAGAACCTACTAAAATGTAATTATGAAGAAATAGAAAACTAGTAGTATTTCATTATTAATGATACTGAATCAGTAATGAAATTTCTATCACAAACATGCCAAGAATCTGTTGATTTTTCTAATGAATTCAAACAAACTGAGAAAAGGTAACACTAATTCTTCTGAAATTCTTTCAAAAAAACTGAAGAACAGGAAATATTTCCAAACTCAATTTATAAAGTTAACATTGCCCTGATACCAAGGCTAAAGACAATACAAGAAACAAAAACCACAAGTCAGTATCCCTGATGAACATCAATGCAAAAATTCTCAACCAAATACTTGCAAATGAAATTCAATAGCATGGTAAATGGTAAAAAGACCATTCACTTTGATCAAGTGGAATTCATCCCAGGAATGCAAGGTGGTTCACCATTGGATGTCAATAATTTAGATAAATCTTATTAACAAAATAAAGTATGAAAAGGGCACAAACATTTCAATAAATGAAGACGAAGTATTTGACAAATTTCCACATCCTCTCATGATGTTTTATGTTCAACAAAATCGACTTAGAAGTAATATATCTCAACGAACTTATTCTCATAGATGACAAAACCACAACTAACATCATATGTAATAGAGAAATGTCAAAAACTCTCACCACTTCCATTTAATTTAGTAACAGAGATCCTATCCGAGAAGTTAGGCAAGAGAAAGAATAGAAGTCATCACCCACATAAAGAAGACATCAAATTGCTCCTGATTACAGACAACAGGCTCCTATTTCCACAAACTCTAAAATACACAAAAAATTAGAATTAATAAATAAATTCAGTAAAATTGTAGGACAGAAAATCAACATATAAAATTCAGTAACAATTCTATTCACTAAGAGTGAACTATCTGTAAAAGAAATCAAGGAAAACTCATCTATGATAGTTATAAATATATACTTGGGAATAAATTTTAAAAGGGAAGTGAAAGATTTGCAGACTGAAAATTATATAACATTGATCAAAGAAATTGAAGAAGACACAAAAAAATTAGGAAAATATCCCAAATTCAAGGGTTGAAAGATTAATATTTTTAAACATCCCTAGCATCCAAAATGATCTACAGATTTAGCACAAAACCTTTCAAAAATACAATGTCATTTTTCATAAAAATAGAGAAAATTCTAAAATTCATGTGAAACCACAATAAAACCACAAGTAAAGAAAGCAATCTTGATCAAAAAGAATAAAGCTGAAGGCATCATACTATAAGACTTCAATATATACCACAAGTCATAATAACAAAATGCATGGTGTTAGCATAAAACAGGTAGAGTAGGGGAATAACCCAGAACCAAATCCATGCATTTCAAGTCAACTGGTTTTTGACAGAAAGGCACCAAGAACTGACAAACAAAAAACACAATCTCTTCAATACATGGTATTGGAAAAACTGGAAATCCACAGGCAGAAGAATGAAATTAGTCTTTTAATCTCTCCTAAGAATCAACTCAAAACGGATTTAAAAACATAAATGGAGCCCAGAAATTAAAACCACTAGTAGAAAACATAGTTGGAAAAACTCCATCCTCCTAATGACATTAGTCTGAGCATTGACTGTGAATACAACCACACAACAGAGAAAGCAAAATCAAAAATATACAAATGGGATTATATCAAACTAAAAACCTTCTGCACATCAAAGTAAACAATAGACTAAAGAGACAATATACAGAATGGGAAAAAATATTTGTATGTATCTGGCAAGAGGTTAATATCCAAAATATGTAACATACCAAAAAATCAATAGCAAGAAATCAATCCAAGTTAAAAATGTGCAAAGGCACTTAATAGATGTTTCTCAAAAGAAAACATACAAATGGTCAATAGGCATATAAAAATGTTAAGCATCACTGATCATCAGAGAAATGCAAATTAAAAACCTGAAATATCCCCTCATGCCTGTTCAGATGACTGTCAAAAAGATGAGATTCCAAGTGTTAGGAAGAATGTGGAAAAAGTGAACTTTTGTACCATGTTGGTAGGAATGTAAATTAGAATAATCATTATAGGAAACATATGGTGTTTCCACAAAAATTTAAAAATAGGCCTTCCGCATGATCCAAACTTCTCACTACTGGGTATATTTCCAAAATAAATGAATCCAGAATGCTGAAAAGATATCTGCACACCATGTTTATTGCAGCATTATTTATAATAGGAGATACACGGAAGTAACCTATGTGTCCCTGATCAGATGAAAACATAAAGTATGGTATATACATTAAATGCAATACTACTTACCCATATAAAAGAAGGAAGTCTTATAATTTCTAAAAACACGTAGGAATTTTTAGGACATTATACTAAATTACATAAACCAGGCACAGAAAGACAAATATCACATGATTTCAGTCATTTGTGGAAACTGAAATAGTGGAACTTGGGTATAGATCACTGGTAGAGCACATACTTAGCAAGTGCTAAGACTTGGCTTCAATACATAGGAAATAAATAATCAACCAATAAAATGGAAAAAGATTATCTCACAGAAGTAGAGAATACAATGGTAGGTAGATGCCAGAACTGGGTTGGTTGGAGAGGATTAGTTAGGAAGATGTTGGTCAAACAATATAAAATTTCCATTAGATAAGAAGAATAATTTCAAGAGATCTATTGTACAACATGGTGATTATAGTTAATATATTGTATTCCTGAAGCAAAAACTAAGAGTGGATGTAAAATGTTCTCACCACAAAAATGATAATTATGGAAGGCAATACATGTTCATTGTCTAGATTTAGTCATTCTATAGTGTATTTTTACTTAAAATCCATATTTACACAGTAAATACATATGACTGTGTTAATTGTAAAATATTTTAATAAAAATGAATAATGACAAAAGAGTTATTAATATAAGAAATATCTTCTTATTCTCACCTATTGGAAATTTTTAAATTAGAAAAGGATTAAAATTTTAGTACATTTTAAATATTTTTAAATGAGTACAAAATTTTTTCTAATATTTCATCATCTTTCTATTCTAGAAATCTTACTAGTTATAGCTTATTATTACTACTAATATTTTTGCTTTGATTCGTAGTTTCTTAAATCTTAAACTATTCTGCAATAGTTTGCATCTATATCTCTTATACTCTGTTATTTTTCCCAGTTTTTAACCTTCCTGCATAATACAAGATTTTATATTTCTTATTTTCTGAATTGCTGACCCTGAGTTTTGTGTCACAACTGATAATGACTATGAGATTCAAACAGAATTGTCTTAATGAGAGTAATAATTCACACTGGCATTCAAACTTTACACTTAAAGTGAGGATGATGGTGAGGTTGAGGATCTTTCTGACATCTCACTGAAAAGCTATATCATTCCTTCCATCAGTTGACTTACATGTTGGTCCTTTAGTCTTCAATGCCCCATTAGTTACATGTGTAGGAGAAAAATCTCCTAAATATTAATATTTCAAATTTTTTTCTCCAGTGTTTTAGTCAGCTTTTCCACTGCTGTGACTAAAAGACCCAATGAGAAAAATTAGAGAAGGAAAAGTTTATTTGGGGACTCCAGGTTTCAGAGGTCTAAGTCAGCTGACTCCATTCCCTGGGGCTCAAGGTGAAACTGAATATCATTTCTGAAGAGTGTGGCAGAGAGAAGCACTCACACAAAAATCAGGAATCAGAGAGAAAGAGACTTCACTTGATCGATAAAATAATACCTTAAAGGTACACCCCAGTGACCCACCTTCTCCAACCACACCCCACTGGCTTTTACTGAAGTCATTCAACTACCTCTCGGTTAATTCCTATTAGGGGACTAACACAATAATTGTGTTAAAGCTCTCACCTTTGAGCCTCCTTGCATTGTCTCACACATGAGGTTTTGGGGACACCTTATATCCAAACCATAACAACCAGTTTCTAAGACTGGATTCTCTTCATTCTTAGGTTTTCAGGTCTGTGTCATAAAGAATAGATTGGAAGATAAAAAAGTGTGAGTCGAACATAATGTCTTCAATTCTTCAGCAGAAGTGGGACTAACATATCTTTTCTCTTTGGATAATTAGCATTTTGTCATCAAGAATGCTCTTGTATTCTTCACATGTCTTCCTTTTCCAAATAAAAATTTACCTCATTGACTTAGGTCATACAAGTCTATCCTGAATGCTTCCTGACCATTGTATAAAGAAGGATATGGTTGTATGACTGATGTCCACCAAATGATGATGGATGCAGCTGTCAATCCCTAAGAAGGTTCTTGGCATTCTAAAATATTCCAATACACCAGTTTTTTCCAATTACACCTGGGCATCTTCTGATAGGCAAATAGGTTGGGATTTGTGATGAGTAGAAAGATCCAGGTAGGCAAAGTTGTCTTCCTTTACATGTTTTCCTCAGTATCTTTTAATCCCAAAACCTTTGGGCCTTGATCTTCCTGCCATTTGTAGCACTATGGAGTGCTTTGATCTCTACTGCTATGAAAAGGCATAAGGTATCATATACACAAGTCAGAAAAGAGTTCACAGAGGTCCTTTGATTCCCTAGTAGGGAAATAGAAGCTGTGTCCACTATGAAGCTCTTTGTTTATCATATTATTTAATTTGGGGCTGAGATTTAGACTTAACCAAATCACCAGCCACTAGCAAAATGTATTATTCAATATAAACAGAAAAACATGACCTTTTAAAGGGCCTCAGATCATGGAAAAGAACAAGGAGGAATGCACCTTCCTGTGAGAACAGGATCCTTTGTGTTCTCTGGAAACTCTTTGAATTATCTACCTATTTTCATGCCATCAGGTATTTCTTTGATTATTCAGTATTCATGGAGTTGCTACTAGTTTTGTAATGAACTTCATGAGTTTGAAGGATCTGAGATTTGAAGTCACTTGCAATGTAGACAGTTGACTCATCACTGAAAGGAGGATGCTAAAATAAATCTTGCCCAACTATTATGGGATTATTAGTAATAAATGTGAGATTCCTTACACAATGCCTGGCATTTGGCAGGTACTGAGGTCAATATGACCACTCCTCTTTCTTCTGTCATTACTACCAGTTTTAATTTTCCACCATGACTGATAACATTGAGCAAAATGATGCTGTTTATAGACCTCACACTTTTTTCAAGTGAAATGAAAAAGCCATCTGACCTGTAGAGGCAACTCCAAATGTAGCAGCAAAGATATATTTGGTGCATTTCAGCTTACAAATGGGCTCTGAAGTCAGCACTCAACAAAGTGACAAAGCCCAACAATTCTCTTGGATGAATGCAGTTGGAAGGATCGATGCACTTGTCTTACTTGTGTAATCACTTGGTGTCAGTGCTGCAGATTGAAACTCTCTCTTCTGAACCTTACCAATTGAACATTCCCTAGCACAAAGAGGTTTGGTTTAATTCCAGCAAAAGAAATGGAGAAATGGCCTCAGTATAAAGTTTCTGAAATGAATGTGTTAGGATTAGTTTGGATTAATTTACAGGGAAATGGAGTAAACAGGATCTAGTCATTGTCCAAAAAGTTAAAGGTTGACTCTCTATTAGAACTTATACTAGGTAAAGATCAGTCTGATTTATACCCTGCCTCAAATTTAACTAGCTTATCAGTGGGTGATCCAGCTACCCCAGGGCTTAGGGAATGCAGATGGTATATATAGACCAAAGGGGAAAATGAGGATATAGTAAACCAGATTCCTTCATAACCATTTTTTTTAAAATCTGTGAACTATTATATGTGGTAACACTGTGGAAAATATATGACTTATAGTATTTTACTAGAATGTACATAATTTCATGTTTTAAGTCAGCAAAAATATATGTATTTGAAAACAATTCTTATGGGTTTAAATCATACACCTAATGTAATTTGTTTCTATTTATATACATGTATTTTAAGTCACTTTAATCTCTATCATACTGTATTTCATTTCTTATACCTTGAAAATATTCAGCACTATTTCATAGTGTTTAAAATATAATTTATTCTTTAGATTTCTATAGCTTTAACATTTGCAAAGTAATTTACTCCTGGTAACTATTTATGTACAACTGTTAGTCTTATGAAATTTATAGAACAGATAGGTATTTTCCTACTTAGAGAAGAAGAAATAGATTCTCAGAGGTCAATGAATCAGTTGCTCGATGTTACCAGGTATCCTGTGACAGAGAAATGGCCTCAATACTATTGTTAAGGATTCACCATTCAGGAATCTTTTCACTCCATCCTATACATTCTCAAGCTTCCAGATCATCTAAAATATGGGAAGTGCATTCAGTTAATGTGCACCCAGGGCCAGGTAGCCTCTCTTACATCAAGTTTTCTATTCTACAAGAAAAGTCTCCAGAAGACCCATTCACAATTCTCTTCATCAAGCACAAAGACATTATTCCTATGTTTGACAATATTCTATGCCCTCTGTAAATGAACCATGGACATAGTTCCAGGACCGATACAACTCTCAAAGACAGAGTCCTGGCTCACTATACAGCACCCACCAGAATAGGCCCTCATGCTGCACACAAGAACCAATTGCTCACCCTGTCCTGCTATGCATAGTGGTCACTAGGGGGCTCAGCCCTGAGCATTCATCCGGATATGATTCAAGGTGGCTTCTCCTGCCCTTCAGAGTGCACAGAGACCAGAGCTTACCTTGTCATTCTCAAATCAAACTGCCCCTAATGCAAATCTATTCTTTTGCAATTTTGAAATTGTTTTAGTGAAACAATACCCTAAAAAGCACACTTCTCTATGCATTTTTGTTGTTGTTGTGTATCTTGCTGGACATTCATTAAACCATAATGAAATTCCAGAAAATCAACATGGGAGTCATAGCCTAAGCACTGTGACTACTGTAGAACCACAGTAAACTCCTAGGTAAATCAGAGACCCAGAAGGACCACACACCCCAAATTCTAGCCAAAAATGGAGGAAGGTCAGTATAAGTGTACATATATCTTGGTAACCATTCTCTCAGGTGATGTGTTGGAGATACAGAGAATGTAACAACTCTGAAGTTTCCCAGACATCATTGAAGCAGTGAAGAGTTCAAATTAACCACAAGTGACAATGATCCCTCAGTATCATACACATATTGATAGCACAGGCCTGGGAATAACAGGGCTCCAATTATTTTTTGCATGAAAAATATGAACGTATAACACAGCTTAAAAGACTGATTAAGGAAGAGTTACAACTTATATAAATTGAAATAGTGATTAAAACCCAGGGGGAAAATACTATGAATAGAAAGCATACCAATTTGATGTCTATCCTCTGTCAAAGAGTCATTTACTGAACAATTTACTTTTCTTCTGACACAAAACATAAAATTTGCCTAGAAAATATGAAAGAAAGTGAAAGTGGTATACAGAGTCTATAGAGTAGCTTAAAAATTGTCTTTCTGAAAACAAAACCAATGCTCATAGCCCATTGAATTTTCCTAAAATTCAATCTGATTATTAACTCATACTTAGACAAACATTTTCAAAGCATAGAAATAAATACTGTAGGAAGAAACAAAGGTGAATAAGACACATCACTGTCTCCTGTGATCTAATCTACCTTCATTGCTTCCTGCATATCCAAATTCCTTACTGAGGTTTTCTGGTTCCTTCCTTCCTTCCTTCCTTCCTTCCTTCCTTCCTTCCTTCCTTCCTTCCTTTCTCTTTTCTCTCTTCTTATTTCTTCTTTCTTTCTTTCTTTCTTTCTTTCTTTCTTTCTTTCTTTCTTTCTTTCTTTCTTCTTGGCATGGTTATTACTATTGTTTGTTTTCATTACTCCAACCTACCCTTTTAAATTTTTTTCCCACTACTTATAATATCTCTAATGCTTCAACAAACTAAAGTTTTTTCTCTCAACTTTTGGGCTTCACTTACTTCAACTCCCCAATGAGAACTGGTCCTCCCAATCTCCACATGCTAAAACTCTACTTTCTGACTTCAATACAAATCATTCCCTGCCTTAGACCTTGACATTTGACCAAAGTCATTCAAATCATGGGTCTGTCACTTCCTGTGTGACTTCAGATAGCTTATAGTTTCTGTTTTCTCATCTGTAAAACAGAGATAACACTTACCCCAGAAGGTTGTTTTAAATATTAAATGAGATAATTAAATAAATTGTTTACCATGATATGGTAAATGGTAAAGGCCTATACATATCTGCTACCATTATACCATTTACTCCAGTAACAAATATTGATATAGCAGATATTTGTTCTTTTCTACTGTATTTTGTTAATATTATTTTCCTGTTGTGGTCTTTCCTACCACGTTACAGTTCCAAATTCAAATGTGTTGCATTTGAATTGTACAATACAGTTAGTAAATAAATATGCTTTTATATTGATAGAAATCTGATGAATGATTTATCAGGACCCTGTATGTCTAGATTTATACTGCCCAGAAAATTTCACTTTGTGCTGCCTCTTAAAATTCTTCTATTTATCAACTTCCAGCTCAGATTCTCCCATTTCCCATCTGTAGCCTTTGTTAGACATAATTTCTCACTTCATTGAGTATTCATAGTTCTTTAGTCTCAAGTCACTTTCTAGTAACCTTCTTCACTATATAGTTAGTTATGCATGCATAGTTTTCACATGTCCTAACCCATTATAAACTCCTTGAGTCTGGGAAATACTCCTTTGATTTTACACCATTGCATTTCACAGTTTATCCAAACAATAATTCATTCCTTAATTCATCGATTGTTCATCCCCTTACTCTCACAAGAAACTAGTGACTTAATGCTTGTAATTGTTGAGCACCATATCAACAAATGCAGTACTGAAAGATAGGAAATCAGGATTTCAGTCTCAATTTTCCACTTGCTGTTTTGCCTCAGTTTTTCTGACATGGCTTCTTCAAATGTAAATGTTTTCATATAGATTGAATTGTAATGCAAATACAGAAATAATACAGAATCACCTAGATGAATCACTACAGATGCTACATCAAGTTAATGTTTTTCTCTTATCTTCACCAACACATTATGTGTTAAAAGAAAGGACCCCCAGGAATGCTGTGTTCTAAAGTAAACCTTTTTTTTTTTTTTTTGTTAATTTTGGTGGAGAATCTGAATTGTGGAAAATGCTGTAGAGAATATCCCTGGATCAGTAAAATCTTTGTAAAGGTAGCCATAGTATGGGGCAGGGGCTAGGGAGTGACAAAAATGAAAGCCAACACAGCAAACATCAACTCCCTAGTTGGAAACTGTTGATTACTGTTGCTGTTTTGTAAGAAGAAAAGAGCAAGTTGATTATTTCAACAAACTTGCAAAGTAGAATTTCCTTCCTGCGATCTGAGAGCAAGCTGTATTCGCCACAGATCCTAATATGAGCCTGCATTTCTGATTTCTGCTGAAATGTGTGTGTGTGGGGGGGGTGAATTTCCTGAATTTCCCTCAATTCTTTCTGTTTTCTGTGTCAGCAAGATTGACAAGTCCAGATTCACATCTGAAGTCAGACTTCACTTAATTCAGGGCCTCCAAACTTGATCTAACCTATCAAACATAGAACACAGCAACAGCTTGCTCTCTGTTTTTCCAAACTAGAATTAAAATTACTTTAGAATATCAGCAAGTCCAAAGGTAGCCTCTCTGCTGCTGAAATTACATGAAAATTATGTAAATTCAATAGAATTTCTATTTCATGTTTTGGTGATTCAATATTAACCAATTGGAAATCCTCGAAATCCCATTCTGTTGTTAAAGTTCCAAAATCTAGTGCTGGTTTTACAGGTCTTAAAATAAATTTAGAATTAAAAACTGTTTTATAGTAACTTTTTGCTTCATTTTCATAGTTTTATAGGGAAATTTTAGATTCAAATAAGTTAAAAGGCAAAATACCTTAAAAGCTAGAGCTTAAGGGTTAGATGCAGCTCAGCTTGGTAGTAGAGCAGTTTCTTAGCATGTGTGAGGCACTCTGAAAAATTAAAAAGAAATGAAAATTAACATTTGTTAAATAATTGTATTACTTCTTCTCACATGATAAACTAGATGCACAAATCCCTAAATTTAGTCCTTCTTTATCATGTTGCACAATTTTGCAAATTTAAACAGCTTTCAGACTTAACAAAGTGCCACTCTTCCATGGTGCATTTATTCAGAACCATTCCATTTAATTTATATAATTATACTATCAGAGTTTATGTCTAAATTACTACCTGCCATGGTCCCATTGTTATCTGAAAAAATCATATGCATTAATCATTTCATATTACCTTTTAACTATATTTATGCCCTATATTTGCCTTAAGGTATCCCCTCTAAAAGGCATGCTTATAGAATGATTCAAGTTAACGAAGGATATGTTTATAGTGATTTATCACCTAAGCAAAAAAACTAAAATGTCAGAAAATTGGCAAACTATTCTGCTGCTTTAAAAAATTAATTGTTTTGATTTTGTGTTTTTTGCATAGAATTGAGTGGAACAAAATATAGACAATGCTGTTTTGTCATATAAGGATTGCCTTAACTTCCTTCAGAAAGCAAAATAGACACTAAAATATATACAAGTCAAATATATACTTATCTATCTCTTGATGTGGTCAAGAGATAATTTTGGAAGTGAGGGGGTAATAGGGATTGAACCCAGGGGCACTGTACCACTGATCCACACCACCAGTCTTTTTTAATTTTTTATTTTGAGACAATTCTCTCTAAGTTGTTTAGGGCCTGAGTTGCTGAGGCTGGACTTGAACTTGTAGGCAGCAGACTGTGGGAATCCCAAACCTCTATAATACATCATTTTAACCATTTTTATGTGTGCATCTCAGTGGAATTAAATACATTTGCATTGTTGTGTAACCATTACCACTATTTACTAAAATATTATATTATAATTATTATTAATTTAAATGACTAATTACTATTTTATAATGAAAATACTAAAATGTTTTCCAATTATTTCAGTAAGTCTACATCTTGACCTTTGTAATAACAATTGTACCAGAAACTTAAAAGGAAACATTTTTCTCATGATTGAGAAGTTAATCTTAAACAATCAAGTATTAGATTTGGTAAATGGTAATTAATTCATATAGATGGATTTTAGATATTAGAATTTTGTTAAGGTACATATATACAAGTATTTATATATATGCTTGTGTATATATATTTATATATTTATAAAAATTATAAAATTATAATTTTAGAAAAACACATTTAGGATATATATACTTATTTCTCTAACAAATATCCCACTGAAGTTGACATAAATAAGAAGATTGATCAATGGATATTAGTTATATACATATATATATGTGGTATGTGTGTATGCTTTAGTCTGTGTGTGTGTAGTTTTTGCTGCTATGCTGAGAATAATAATATTAGAGAAGTAAAAGTTTACTTTGGACTCACCATTTCAGAGGTCTCAGTCCGTACATGGCCAACTCCATTTCTCCAGGGCTTTATTAGGGTCCTCTATAGGAAGAGAATCAAAGAGGTATAGTTATAAAGGGGATTTATTAGAATGACTTACCACAACCAGAAGCTGGATAGGTCCCCAATGGCTGTCTGCAGGTTGGAGAGATGGAAGAACAATAGCGTAGCGCAAGTCCAAGGGGTAGAAGCCCCAGAACAAGAGCGACCAACAGTGCTACCTTAATCTGAGACCACGGCTTCTGGAAACTCCCTCTAGAATCACTGGCAGAGTCTGCTTTGAAAGAGTGAAGAAGCAAAAGTCTAATATCTTCAGATCACAGCAGCAATCAAGAACCCATTCAGAAGAGAGTTGAACTTGCATCTGCAATTTGCTTCCTTGTTCTTCCAATTTTTATTCCATTCAGTTCACTATGGGCAGTGCTGCCCATGCATGAGAATGGGCCTCCACTTCAGTTCATTATCCCACATTCCAATAATTCCTAGACAAGCCCTCATTGACACACCCCAGAAGCCTCTTAATCATCAGAATTTCTTAATCCAAATCAAGTTGCAATTCAAATTAACCATTACAGGGGCCAACATAAAGCAGAATATCATGGCACAAGGAGTATGGTAGAAGAAAGCAGCTGGAGTATGGCACCAGGAAGCAGAGAGAGAGAGACCTCTGCTCAACAAGAACAGAATATAAACCCCAAAGGCATGCCCCAATGACCAACCTCCCCTAGCCATACCCAACCTGCTCATAGTTACCACCCACTCAGTTAATCCCTATTCAAGGATTAATGCATTGATTATGTCAAATCTCTCATAACCCAATCAGTTCACCTGTATGCTTTCTTGCTTTGTCTCACACAAGTGCTTTTGGGGAAAACCTCATGTCTAAACCATAACAATATGTAAAGTTTTATGTATCTTTTATATGTCTTATTTAAATATCTTTGACCTAACAGAACATTGATCAGAACTTGTTTCTGGCTTTAATGCATCAGTATGATGGACATTTACCTATTTATAGCAGAATATCCTAATATCATCATGATAAATGCTCTAATTACAGTTCTTTTCTAGAAGGACTTTATAATCCACCATTCCTGGAATTTTCACTTTTAATTTTATTGCTAAAACCTTTATCTTAACTTCCCCTTCTTTGATTTCAAATATCGTTATCCACAATTCCAATATGATCAACTCATGCATATATTATGAAAATGTTTTCCATCTCTAATACTAGCTTTATGCCTATAACACATCTCAGCACTGAGTTTCCCATCAAAGATTATGTGTGTGTGTGTGTGTGTGTGTGTTGTGTGTGTGTGTGATCCATCAAACATTAACTCAACTGATTAGAAATAATGCTTGTTTTTCTACTCATTCTTTATAAAAATCTCTGATAGGGTTTTGAATTGTGTTATCTCAAATAGTTCAAAACCATTTTAAAAAGTACATTACATGGTTAACATTATAAAATTTACTACTAAGAATATTTTAGAATAAATACTTGCTTCTCTTACAAACATCCCATTGAAATTGGCATAAAAAAGGAAGTTTGATCAGATAGTCAGATAGAAGGAGTACATTTTGGTTTTCTATTGCACAGTAGGTGACTGCAAATAACAACAATGTACTAAATGCTTCACAAAACTGAAGAAGGATTTTGAATGTTTCTGCCCATAAAAATGATAAATATTTGAATATTTGAAGAGATTGATGTTTACCCTTATTTAAACATCACACAGTGTATGTGTATAGAAAACATCATAAGGTACTGCATTTTAATCCACTTCCATTTAGTCCCTCCCTCTGGAGAAACTTTAACACTTGGAATAGTTTCACCTGATATTTCCAGTCATATTTCTCTTACTTCCATTCTAGCATTCTCCCTGTCATAATTATAACTTTTCTTTTTTCAATTTTCTTGCCCTTATTTACACAGTTATTATTTTTCTCTCAAATGATCCAATACATCTGTTAAGGGCCTATATACAGCAAAAGGCCCATCACATTTTTCTTGAAGCTCTCCATTTTCTTCATTTGGTGCCCAGTCTAGGCTACAATGGTTGTTTGCTTTTCTCCTATATTAAGCTCCCTATTTCTTGGATCCTTCATTTTTCTTAAATATATCCTTCAGGAACTTTCCACCAAAGGACAAGAAATCTATTGGCTTCTTTTTTTAAGTGTTTGCATTTTGAATGTATATCTCTAATCAATTCTCATCATTGACTTTTATTTTCTAGAAAGAACTGTGAATTGGAAATAATTTTTCCTTAGAATTTTGAAGTAATTGATTCTGTTTTCTAGCTCTGCATGTTGGAGTTGAAAAAGTCTAATAAATGTCATTCTGACTCTAATTCTTCTATGCATAAATTTTTTTCTCTCTAAAGTTATCTAGGATCTGTCTCTTACAGTAACACTCTATGATACAGACATTTTTACATTTGCAGTGTCCTTCAGTTGGGAAACATTTTATGGCATTCACTTTTGGAAATTGTTCAATTCATTCTTGGATGAATTTTTGTTCTTTAATTTTTTTCTTTCAGAAATGTCTGTCAATTTAATTCTGGGTCTCCTTAGTCTAGTTTCTAATTGTGTAACCTATTCTAAATTGTTTGCCATCTTTCTGTTATTTTTCTTTTTCTCTATAGTTTCAATTTTATCTTAAAATCTTACTCTTTAAAACTCTTATTTGAAATGCTGCTAATTCATTTTTTTTTCTTCTTCTAGGAAAATTTATTTTATAATGTTTTCAGTCTTTTGGTTGTGGTGGTGGTGTTCAATATGTACAAATGAACAACAGGTACCATAGATGAAAACAAGGTATAATATCACTAATGATCAAGGAGAATATAAATCAAAATAAAAATGAAATATCACCTCACACCTGTTAGGATGGCTATTATTAAAAATAAAAAGAAAATATTTATTGGTAAGGTGATGAAAACACTGGAACCGTTATGCACTCTTGGTGGAAATGTAAAATGGAATAGCTACTATGGAAAACAATATGACAGTCTTCAAAAAATTCAGGGGCAAAGTGCCTGCCTGGCATGCATGAGGACCTGGGTTCAATCCCAAGAACCACATTAAAAAAAGTTAAAATGAAATAGAAATCCTATATGATCCAACAGTAGTTTTTGTTTTATTTAATTTTAGGACTTTATCTATAATCTATTTCCTTCCTCATTTCTTCCTTTATTTCATTTTTTCTTAATTTGTTTGAGTTTTACTCCTTCCAGTTTGAGATTTCTCTTGAATTCTGGTGATTGATCAGATTGTCATTTTATGTGAGACACTAAGAACTGCTTAGAAGATCAAAGTATGAGAGTGGAAATTATTACATTGTATATGTAATACAGGGTAAACAATCAGATCTCTGGCCTTCTTTTAACTGATGAGGACTCCAGATATCTATGTTGACATTTTAATTATTCATTGTTGTTTGTTTAATCATTCAGCTTCTCCAAATTAGAACTTCCTAGGTTTCTGTTTGTGGAGAGACAGATTTTTTTGTCTGGGTTGGAAAGGAAGCTCCTTTTCTTATGCTCTCTATTTTTATTCCACATGGTATCTCTACTGTTGTTGTTTCTAGTTCCACAAAATCTGGAGCCTCTTTAGCTTGTTTCTGCAGAAAACAAGGCTGTGGTCTCCAATTAGGAGTAAGGGCAAAGGTCTACCTCTGCTGGGCAACATAGAAGAAAGGACCTACTCAAAAGTGGATTTCTGTCCATATCTAGTTTACAGCTGCCTCCTCAGGGGGTCTGTGTAGCTACTGTTGACTCCTTGGAGATTATCCAGAGCAATTAACCCAACCTTATTAGTACTATGACCTCCACAAGTATTGAACTATAATTTCTGTAATTTCTTTATTTTGCTAAGTCATACATCACTCCCTAATCTTTTATCTTTCCTAAACTAGTGTAAATGTTTTTGCCTCCTAAGATCTCACCATGCTCTGTAAAGTGTATTAACCATGGTTAATATGCTTTTTATGAAAAATTCCTTTATTGTCATTATATTGGATTTTAATAGGAAGAGATAAACATATATTCTTAATATCCAATGTTTTAACCAGAACTCTTTGAAGTGACTTAAGATCTAGCAATGTGATAATGTCAATTTTTTATTTATTAATTTCATTTTATCTATTTATTTATTTTGTGGTGCTGGTGATTGAACCCAGGGACTCTTGCATGCTAAGCAACACTCTACCACTGAACTACACCCTCAATGTTGATGATGTTAATTACCTACCTCTCAAGAACAAAATGGAGAACTTTGTCTGGGTAGATTGGTATTGTAGCTAATGAAGGTGAATCCTAAAGGAGAGAAGAAATATGTATAAACTGAGTCCTATGCTCTTGAATGTTAAGTATAACATATTTTTTTTTACATAAATTCAGAGTATTAGAATGTGTGTTCTCTTTTCAGTTATTTTAGATGCTAAATGTTATTACCTCAGCTATATAGATTTTGAATAGATATAGATAGATAGATGATAGAAAGAAAGATAGGAAGAGATATACTCACTGCTGCTGAGAGTCTTTAAATATGGCAGAGCAACTCTAAAAGAATATCAATAAAAATGCAGATAAGTGAAGAAATTCTTGTCACTGCAGTTAGTTTCTTATTGGTAAAGGATAAATATAGTCCTAAAAATTAATCATTAGGAAACTCACACTTTTCTACCAGTTGAACTGAATAGGGTTTGTGGTCACAAAATAGAAATACTACCTCGTAGTAGATGAACTTAGAACTGTAAGTTCCCACGCAGATTGTGCAGCCATTTATTCCAAACCCAAGACACAGAGAACAATGGATGTATAATTATATATGTCTTTGACTCCTTTCTATTATATTATTTTTCATGGCTTAAGATGGTTTAAGAGATAGATTGCCTTTAGTCTTTATTACATGTTCAGAATGGCAGTTTTAAGACTTAAAATGACAGAAGAAACAACTATAGAAACAAACCCTACATTATCTGAGCTGCTGACCATCCGTTTCATTAGGAAATGAAGAGTTCTATTCTACCCATCAAAACAGTTAAACAGTTATTAGAAAAATTATTTGTATTACAGCACTCTCACATCCTTCACTGAGGATACACAATTAGGAATCAAACCCACTAATGCTCTATTTACAAAAGGAATGTTCATCAAAGATCAAATATTTTGATATTAGTAATATTTAAAGTCAATTAAAAAAAAGAAGTCCAATAAACATATAGTGTAAAACATTAAGAGGTAAATAAACTTCCCAGATACATTTCTATAATAACTAGGCCTTCATCTCAGGCCAACTGAAATTTAACCATCAGTGCAGAAAACTCAGTTATCTACAAACCACGGAGAACAGAAAAAAATGAAATTACACCCTAAGATTATTGTCTTAGAGCTTTCAGAAAGGTAAAAACTCCAGTTTATTTTTTAAATCATCATTTGTTTGTTTGTTTATTTTCAACTCATGTAAACAGACTACTCAAGTTTGCATTCATATTGAAGCGTGCTATCAGAAGGCTTTCCTGAAGCATGAATTTTTCTCAGATCAGGTCAGTTGACAGTTTACAAGCCTAATTTTCATATAAATTCTCTAATAGACTTTATGTCAATGGCCAAATGAAGAAGGATGGAAATTTTCTCTAAGCATGTGGACAAGCTGATTGAAAGTATTTATAATCCAAGAGCTATGACTTTGCAGTAAAGAAGAAACTTTCCTTGTCTGAAAAAAAATTCCTCAGGTAGTCATAAAATTCAGGCTTTGAATGACTTTTCTGTTTTTGCTCTTATAGGTTTTTTCTTGAAAATCAAAATCATATATGCAAGTAAAAACACACAAAAATATGAAAACTCTGACCCAGTGCTCATACCTTCTGCTCCAAAGTACTTTGGAACATGAATTCCGTTTAAACATGAATCAGATTCCTGTGGGAAAATATCAGGGATATGTAAGTAAATTTTTCAAATGAAAAAAATAATTTTAAATGATATAAATGCATAAATTATTAAAACAGCACCTAAATTTTACCTTCTGGAAAATAAATGGGAAGTATATGAAAATGATTTTATTTCATCCAAATTAGTTTCCAGAAACCGTGTGATGAAAGAAACTTACATATTATTTCTATTCAAGCTGGCAAATGAAATTAGACTTTTGTGAGAGAACAAATGTCTACAGGGTTCACTCCAAAGTATCCTACCTTAACTCTGAAACATCATATTTAAAGAATGGCAAGAGTGTTATGAACAGCTATGTCCCAACACATTAGACAACCTAGGTGCAGGGATAAAATTCTAGAAGAACACAGACTCCCAAGTTGTCTCATGAAGAAATAGGAAACCTGAATGAAACCATTACAGATAAGGACATTGACAATAATTAAAAGCCTTCCCACAGGGGGAAGCAGAGTTTAGTGGTAGAGCATGTGCTTAGAAGGCAGGGGTCCCTGAGCTCAACTCCCAGCACCAAAGAGAAAAAACAATCTTTACACAGAAAATCCCTGGTCCAGGTGGCCTTGTTGGTGAATTCTACCAAACAGATAGAGAGGAATTAATATCGACCATCCACCATTCTTCTAGACTAAGGGGTTTTTATCCTAGGAAAGTCAGATGATGACACCAGAAAATCAACTAGTGCAATATACTGTGTTAACAGAATAAGAGACAGCCAGGTAATGTTTTCACAAGATGCAGGAAAAATTGAAAACAAAACAAAACAAAAAAGCCCAATACCCTTTTATGATTGAAAAAAAAAACTTTATAAATAAGAACAAAAAGAATTTCTTCAATCTTATGCAACAATTCCATGAAAAAGCCACAGGTAACATTATACTTACTTGTGAAAATGGAGTATTTTCTCTCTAAGAATTAGGGGGAAAAAAAAGGACTTCTCTCTGCCCCACCCCCACTTTTATTGGACATTTCACTGGAGGTTTCATTTCATTCAACATTTATAGTCAGGCAAGTTAGAATAAAGTAAGTTAAAGCATCAAGACTGAGAAGGAAAGTGTGGAACTATTTGCAGACAACTTGACCTTGTTTATAGAAAATCTGTCAATAAAACTTTTCTAGAGCTAATAGACAAATTCAGCAAAATTACATATAAAAATCAATATACAAAAATCAACAGCATTTCTATACACTAGTAATTCACAGTCCAAAAAGAACTAAGTAAACAATTTCATGCAAAATGTAGTAAAAACAAAAAAGAACTTAGTAATAATTTAATAAGAGAAGCACAAGATTCATACATGGAAAATTATAAAACACATTGAAAGGAAATTAAAGATATAAATAAAGGCAAAGCTATCCATGTTCACTAATCAGCAAATTTAATATTTTTAAGATAGCAATACTCCCTAAATTTACCTACAGATTTAATGCAATTCCCATCTAAATTCCAGAAATTGACAAATTGACTCTAAATTTTTTATAAACACAAAAATGATTCAAAATAGTCAAAACAAACATTAAAAAGAACAAAAAGAAAATTCATACTTCTCCATTTCAAAACTTACTACAGATTTACATGAGTCAAGATAGTGTAGTCCTGGTCTGATGATAAACAGAAATTAATGGCATAGAATTGAGAGTGCAGAAACAGACCCACATGTATTTTGTAAATTAGTTTTCAATGAAAGTGTCAGCATCACACTGGACAAAAGAATCTTTTCAACAAATGGTTCTGGAACAACTGAATAGCCACATGCGAAAGGAGGAATTGGTGTCCCTATCCCAAATAGCACACTCAACTTTACTCAAATGAATCACAGACCTAAATGCAATCACTAAAACCATAAATCTTAGAAGAAATCAGAGGGGACAAGTGCAAGGATTTCAAGGCTGATCAAAGCAGAAGCTCTACTGAGCTCGAATGAGACAGCATGAGAGTCCATAAGGGGCAAAGCCATCTTCAGATGCAGCTTGAACAGACATGCAGGAGGAAGGCCTTCCCTTCTAGTGCTTTCTGAGGCTTGAGAGGGTCACCCTTCAGCTGTGGAGGAGAGCCAGGGAACTTCCAGGGTACTGGACAGGTGGCTTGGCATCTAGGTGATGTTGTACAGCAGCACAGGGGTCTCTGCTCAAGGGGAAGCCACAGTTTCTGGTCTCTATAACACTGGGGCTTATGTATCTGTTGGCTATAGGTGCTGCGTGTTTCACAGGGTAAGCAGAGAAGGCTCCAAGGGGCAAAATCCTGTTTATTTGGATTATGTTCAAAACAACTGAATATGTAAAAATTTAAATTTGGTGTTGCCAGCCTTTGGGCTAATAGGTCTCAGCCTGCTATGAAGAAGAAAAGAACTTAGAGGCCAATATACAAACAATATCCTTGGTTTATTTATATTTTAAAATAGAAATAGCCAGGCAGGGTGGCACTACCTGTAATCCAGCGACTTGAGGGGCTGAGGCTGGAGGATGGAAAGTTTAAAGCCAGCCTCAGCAACTTAATGAGGCCCTGTCTCAAAATGAAAAATAAACAACTGCCAGAAGGTAAGACTCTGTGGTTAAGTGCTGCTGTGTTCAATCCCTGGGGCAGGGGGGAGAAAGGAAGGAAGGAAGAAAGGAAGGAAGGAAGGGAAGAAAACCAACCCATGAGCTAAAAGAAAATATTTACAAATTAGATAGCTGTAAGAACCTTATATCAAGAATATATTTTAAATTTTAAAACTCAATAATAAGAAGACAAAAAAACCCTAATGCTTAATAGCCAAGGATTAAGTTGACACTGCTACAAGGAAGACCTACAAGTGGTCACTAAAACACATAGGCAGAAGCTCTGCATCAACCAGGAGCCTCCCCATGATTCCTGGTCTGGGAGAGCTCTCCAGACCCTGTCCTTCAGGTTTCATGGAGACGTCACTGTGCAAGCATGACTGTAGTCGGGACAGCCATGTCAAACTTGACGGAACAGAGGGGTCCTCTCTCTGCTGGATGCTGTGGGGGAAGAGAGCTCGCACAGATTCCTTGAGCCTGTCTTTGCAGCACGTCTCTCCTCCCAGGTGGGGGGCAGGACCCTCTGAACCAGGGTCTCTGATCCACTCGGACAAGGCAAGACAGAATTTGGGGGGGCCGAGTCCAGGGCAGGGAAGATAAGAATCTCTACAACCTCCCTCAGGAAAAGAACTGGTCTGGAGGCCTGGAGGGAGTCAAGAAGCCGATAGAGGGCAAGACCCAAGCCTATGTGTTTTGATACCTGAACTCTGTCACTACCTCTGGCCCATTTTCAACTGTGCTCTTCCTCTAAGGGTACAAGATCTCCTTTCACTTCCTCAAAGTGCAGCCTTAGATATGGAATATCCTTCTGTGGTCCCTTCTTCATGGACACAGTGCTCCTTCTCTGGTCTGCAGCCCAAGCATCTCTGCTGGAAGATCTTCCTGCTGGCGCTGGTGAGGTCAAGTCCCAACACAGCTATGGCACATTCTCACAGGGCCACATCTTCAGTATGACTTAGCAAACTAGGGATTTTGTTCTTAGTTATGGAATTGATTCATGTCCCTGTCCCCTAGAAAGCCATCAGTCCCAGAAGAGGAGACACCACTTCTATGTGACTTGCTTTGCACCCACAGCCTGGCACACTTGAGACTTTCAATAAATGTTTGCTGAGAGAGGAAGCAAATATTGCCCTTAATCACCTGCAGCTGCACCCTTATAAATAAACCCTTCAAGGAAGCTGGGGTTTTGACATACACCCTTCTTAATTTAAATGAGCTTCAAGTTCACCGGAGAACTGGAACCCAGCAAAAGGTTATATTGATATTTTATTGACACTTAAAAAATAACAGGCACAATGGAAAATGTCACCAACTGATGAGTGGACAGTGGTCTAAAGGTTGCTTTGTATTGCCGTTGATATTCCTCCACAGAAGAACACTGCAGATGGCCAGTGCCTTCTGATGCAGCCCACAAAATCTCACCTACTCCACAGAGTAGTCAAGCTTTTACTGATGGGTATTTGAAGACTGACTGCACTCTAGGGCCAGGATCCAGTGAAACTCAGTACAGAGAACCCCTCAAGGCCCAGACCTTTGAGTCCCCAGGCCCTTTTAGCCCCTATCCTGAAGCATCTCTCTTGGTCTTAAAGTTTCCTATGCCCTGAGCAAAGCAGTAAGAAATGTGCTGAGAGAAGTCAACTCAGAAAACCAGGAAGATTTGCCAGCAACCAGAGGAAACTATGGGAGGCCTACGGAGAAGGAGCAGGGTGGGCAAAGGGGATAAGGGACCCAGAGAGCAGGGTCTGGCAATGGAAGAATAAGGGCAGGCAAGCTGCAGACCAGCAGGCTACACAGCCAGGGAGCTGGGTGAGCTGCAGATCAGAGATGCTCTAAGACTATAGGTTCAAAAACTGCCTTAACTTCAGACCCCCTCCATCTTCCACCAAGATGCTCTCGGTTCTTACACCTAATCCCTGAAGCAGAGACAAACTACTACAAAAGCAGATCCTAAATCCAGTGGGAAAGTTTTGGACCATACCCCTGTTCCATTCCTGGTGAAAAGTGCAAAAAGCACTAAGCAGTTCCCAGGGAAAGTGGCAACAGTAGAGCTGAAGTCTCTCAGGTGATGCTTGCCACTACTGACACAGAGGTGGTGGGAGATTTCAATTGCTTGATAACAAATCTGATGGGATTTTGTTGTGGCCATAAAGCCTTTCCAAGAGCAATTGCAGAAGTGCAGCTGTCCAGAGCACAGCAAAGGGATTCACTCTGCAGCTGGAACCCTCAGCGGGGAGCAGCAGGGAATATTAGTTATCTTCAGGGATCTGCCAACATTCCTACCAGGCTCCTAACTCCACCCATCAGTGCCTGGCAAGTGGATCAATTGGATTGTGAAGTTGAGATAACTCTGAATTCCTTGCCAATGCAGGAGCCGAAGTAGTGTGTGTGTGTGTGTGTGTGTGTGACTGACACATAAACAGTGATCCAAGAGGAGACTGCATTAAGGAGGGACTTGATCCATACCCACACACACACTCCATCCATGCACATCTTCTGAAAGTCCAGCGGGTCATGACCACACTATTTAAATGCAGGAATCCTAAGTGCTTCATTATAAGGAAAGGGTCCTGGTCTTAAGTCATGCAGCTGAGTTCTGACCTCAGCTTCCCTGATGCTACACGCCTCTGATTGGGGGTTTTCTGTAGCTACCAGGTCAGGCTGGTAAGGAGCTAGAGTTCAAGCCTGGTCCTCCTGAGAAGTCTACAGAAAACAAACAAACAACAAAACCTGTCATTCTACCAAGACTCACCCTGACTACTTTCACTCATGAATCAAACATTTCCAAAGTGATAAAAGTTATAGCACTTTATGTAATGACCTCCTTTCAAACACTGATGGTTCCTGAGTGAGTGTAGGGCTGTTTTCCAGATTATAAACTACAAAAACCTTTAGAAAGCCATAACTCATCCACTTACAGTCAACATTCCTTTCTATTTACTTAAATGCTATTTGCTTAATTATGTTAAGTGACAAAAATCTCAAAAGAGATGACTTTTGAAACAAGGTCAGTGTCATAAAAAATTAATAGAGAAACTTGATGTTTTACTTAATGATATTGAATAATTGTTACCATGCTACAGATTAATTGAAGATAAATGAGGGAGACCAACCATGTCAAAGAAATCTCAACTCTTCTCCTGATAAATGACCCAGTTGGGGAATGTTCCTTACCTGGGCTATACCTCCTTTTTCCAGGAAATGGCAGGTAAATCCAGAGCCACAGTAGAGGCTAGGGAAACAAATCAAATAATGTAGTAGAGGTGCTTAACCCAATCACCACCATCCAACAGACATCAGGGTTATTATTATTATGACTGTAATTAGTACTAGTTTTACATAAATAAATTGAGTATTTCAAAGTCATGTGGAAACAAGGAATGGATCAAGAACCTACTTTTCTCATGGTCCTTTAAATTCTGCCTCTCCCTCTTTAGAGATCCTTTGTGGGCAAAACTGTGAGACTGGATGTTGAAGTTTATTCAGAAAAACTCCTCAGTAGGTAACAAAAAGAAAGAGACAAATCTTCAAGAATCAGATTATACTTGCAACTCAATAATTTGCAATAGCTACTACCATGTTCTTGGGTAATTTTCAAACAAGTCAAAGATTTGCCATCTTCTCTCAGTAATCCCAACCACCCATCACCTATACAAATATGGAGACTTTATCTCAATCAGACTTATCCCCCAAATAAAAATGTACCTTCTCAAATTAATCATGCCTAGATTGTTAAAGTAAATTATCTGTGAATTTTCTGTAAAGTTGAAATGAGCTTATCCTTTTAGGATTAAGCTGTTTATAATTCTCCCAATTCACCATCTGTTTAGATGCATGTCAATTTATCAACATATCCTCCTTTATTTACCTTACCTGGAAATTCCTCAGTATTCCTCAAGACACAGTTTGAGTTTTATCTTTCTTCTACAGTATTCCAGAATGCCCCAGGCATAGTCTTTTGATTTATATTCAAAATTATAGTATTTATTAAACAATTAACAATTAGACAAAAGATCATGTGCTGTCTGATTCTCCTTATAACTTTCCATGCACCTACTCCAGGTCTGGAGGAAAACAGGTCCCCAGTAAGTGCTATGTAGAGGATGCTATTGATTACTCTCTTCTAAAATCAATTAATTGATTTTGGATCTGACAAATATTCAGCAGGCAACATATTCTTTACTATTGCAGAATGAATATAAATGAACCTAAAGGCACTTTGCCTCTGGAACAAGGGTATGTCTTTGGTCTCAGTCCTTTGGGCATATACTGTGGAAAAGCAGAAACATACAGAGGACAGGACAGAGGTTTTGAAATAGGGGGTACAAAATTGAAGCATTTTTCCCTGCTCTTTCAGCTAACAATTGAGGAGTTTTATGCATATTAATTTCCTTTGTGAATACTTAGTTTTCTCTTCTATAAAAATAGGAAATTAATAGTGTCTACTCTACAGATGTGCTGTAGGCATTAAAAGAAATGATACAGCATTCCAGGGTGAGGGCTACCCTGGCAGCTGGGAAGGGGGGGAGGCATTTGTGAGGTTCCCTTTCTGTTCAGAAGACCCTGTTAGTTTGCATTTGGCCAATTAATTCTCTGACTGTTGGAGCTGTCTAACAGGCCCTGGGAATTCTTCCCTTAGGTTCTTGGCTGGAGAAGGGGTCATGTCTTGGTACCCCAGGGAGAAAAATCCTTCTGGACAGCAAGAGCCTAGTGTGACTGACAGTCCTCCCACTAGTAGGTGAGAGCCCTTTTCCCAGGCTGTGAGGTCGATTTGGGGGGCTTTGGCATGAAGCCCAGGGAGGGTGAGTTGGGATCCCCAAACCCACTGGGCTACTTCTGCAGCCCCTCCCCACACAGATGCCTCAGCTGTGTGTGTGAAATGGGCAGCCTGCTGGGTCCCATACAGCCTAGCCTGTCAGCTTCTGTTGTCAGTGGGTGTGCAGCTCTGCCGAATTTAGCAGCTAACTAGAGGTTGCCCTTGCAAGTATTTCCCAGTTGTGTTTTTGTGGTGGGGGGAGGGCCCTGGCTGCTGCCTGGAAGCCCAGCAGTGCTGCAGCCCCCTTTTCAAGGCCCCAGTATGGGGTGACAGTATGTGTCACTCTACTGTCTGGGTGCTAGGGAG